>NC_041380.1:284574574-284612835 GCF_002162155.2 Triticum dicoccoides | reverse complement strand
GCCACACGCCGCTGCCGCTGCCGAGCCGCCCTGCCGCCCCGCATAGCCGCCGCCGCCGGAGCCCCACCCCGCCCGCCGGAGTACCTCGCCGGAGGTATAGCCGCCGCCGTTCGCCGTTCGTTTTTTTAGAAACCGCCTCGGTTTTTTTTGAAACCCTAGATCGGTTTATTTCTTTGGTTTACTTAATTAGTGAACGTTCACCAATTCGTTCGTTTTAACGAACGCGTTCATCGTTTAGTTTCAGATAACGAACGTTTGTTCGTTAATTTGTTCTTCGTTTTTCTTTTCTCGGATTAAATCCGCGATTTTTCTGATCGCGATTTCTGATCCGATTTTCGTTTTAGTTTAACTTTTCGTTCGTTTATCGGAATCAGGCGATTCAAGCGCCTAGGGATTCGTCTCGAACCCCTCTATCCGTTTAACCAACCTAAACAAGATTTTTCTACTATAAACATTGCCCTAGATCCAGATTGCTAGAACGAAGTTGTTTTCTTTCGCCGTTTGACTTTTGTTGCTTCGTTCGATTTGTTTTTTTGCCAACCGGAGTTCTTAAGTTGAACCTTCTAGTTAGATCTCTTATTCGAGTTTTACCTGTGCATTAGATGAGTACTTATTGTATGCTCGTTTGTTTGTTTGCGATAGAATATCCAGAGTGCGCCGCTTGTTACTTCGAATCGCTAGGTTTCCCGGATCATCAGCAAGGCAAGTAACACTTTGATCATACCTTTTCTACTACCCAGTTTTATTGTATTAGATCAATCCGCACACATTGCATGATTAGGATCTAATTAAATTGTGGGATGGGAAGTAGATGAGGTAGTACCTATTACCAATTTATTTTCAAACCTTTGGGAGTTACTTCTACGTTTGCTTATCATGCCATGCTATGCTAGTAGACGTGGATTGGGTGAGTGAAATCCATTGACAGATGTGAGATTGATAATTAATAGTTTATCTAAGGTGGCAACTTAAACACACATCTGGGTGGATTGAGGCACCTGGGTATTCCAGGACTTGCCTGTTTTTCTTTTGGACCGCCACCCAGGCTCAAAGGGATCATAAGACTATTCATACTAGAAACTTCCGTGTGCAGCCACAAGCTATTATGGGCTCTAGCATAGTTGACTAAGTTGTGCAAACTCTTGTAGTGGTAGACTAGCAGATGTAGGGGATATAGGTGGTACGGTCTACCCGATCATAAGGTGCTAGCGCTTCTGAAAGACTATGTCTCGGTCATCCGTCTTCTCAAACACCCTGTAGTGCGAGAAACCAAACGGAGGCAATCGAGTCTTGTGGGGAAAAGTGTGCAAACCTCTGCAGAGTGTAACAAACTAATCATGATTAGCCGTGTCCCCGGTTATGGACATCTTGAGTATCTAGTACTTGGATTTTCATGTGAATCTCAACATGTTACTCTAAATTAATTTTGTTGGGTTATGTTTAATGATGATGCTTAATTGGGATTGAGAATGCTGTCAACCATTCTCAATGTTTAACAACTACCATGATAGTTAAATAAATTTTATTCCTTTGTAGTAGGGAAAATTTGGCTTTACGCAAAAACTGTAACCATAGAGCTTTCCACCAGCCAAATATGCATATAGTATAGCTGTTGCATTCCATTATTCTCTATGTGTTACCTTGCCAGCATATTCCATGTGCTGACCCGTTTTCGGGCTGCAACGTTAATGTTGCAGACTTTTTAGACGACGGTTAAGGAGTTTTTAGGTTGTGGTTCTATACTCAGTGATGCCGTTGGAGTTGATGGACTCACTTATCTTCCAAGCCTTCCGCTGTTATCGTTATTAGATGGCCTTAAGCCATAAGTGTGTGATTGCTACTCTGCTATAAATCCTTCGAGTACTGTGTGATGTCAGCATTACTGATCCAGGGATGACACCGGAGCACGGAGATCAGACTGTTTGAGGTCTGGTCGCTACAGTGAGCAAGCAAGTTGGATGCACACCCAATTAGTTTCTTTTGTTGAGTTTTATACATTTATAGCTCTAGTGCATCCGTTGCATGGCAATCCCTACTCCTTGCATTAACATCAATCGATGGGCATCTCCATAGCCCATTGATTAGCCTCGTTGATGTGAGACTTTCTCCTTTTTGTCTTCTCCACATAACCCCCATCATCATATTCTATTCCACCCATAGTGCTATGTCCATGGCTCGCGCTCATATATTGCGTAAAAGTTTATAGGTTTGAGATTACTAAAGTATGAAACAATTGCTTGGCTTGTCATCGGGGTTGTGCATGATGAGAGCATTCTTGTGTGACGAAAATGGAGCATGACTAAACTATATGATTTTGTAGGGATGAACTTTCTTTGGCCATGTTATTTTGAGAAGACATAATTGCTTAGTTAGTATGCTTGAAGTATTATTATTTTTATATCAATATGGACTTTTATGTTGAATCTTTTGGATCTGAATATTCATACCACAATTAAGAAGAATTACATTAAAATTATGCCAAGTAGCACTCCGCATCAAAATTATCTTTTTTATCATTTACCTACTCGAGGACGAGCAGGAATTAAGCTTGGGGATGCTTGATACGTCTCCAACGTATCTATAATTTTTGATTGCTCCATGCTATATTATCTACTGTTTTGAACATTATTGGGCTTTATTATCCACTTTTACATTATTTTTGGGACTAACCTATTAACCGGAGGCCCAGCCCAGAATTGATATTTTTTGCCTATTTCAGAGTTTCGCAGAAAAGGAATATCAAACGGAGTCCAAATGGAATGAAACCTTCGGGAACGTCATTTTCGGAACGAACATGATCCAGGAGACTTGGACCCTACATCAAAAAATAAAGGAGGAAGCCATGAGGTAGGGGGCGCGCCTACCCCCCCCCCCCAGGTGCGCCCTCCACCCTCGTGGGCCCCCTGTTGCTCCACCGACATACTCCTTCCTCCTATATATACCTACGTACCCCAAACGATCAGATATGGAGCCAAAACCCTAATTCCACCGCCGCAACCTTCTGTATCCACGAGATCCCGTCTTGGGGCCTCTTCCGGAGCTCCGCCGGAGGGGGCATCCATCACGGAGGGCTTCTACATCAACACCATAGCCTCTCCGATGAAGTGTGAGTAGTTTACCTCAGACCTTCGGGTCCATAGTTATTAGCTAGATGGCTTCTTCTCTCTTTTTGGATCTCAATACAATGTTCTCCCCCTCTCTTGTGGAGATCTATTTGATGTAATCTTCTCTTTGCGGTGTGTTTGTTGAGACCGATGAATTGTGGGTTTATGATCAACATTATCTATGAACAATATTTGAATCTTCTCTGAATTCTTTTATGTATGATTGGTTATCTTTGCAAGTCTCTTCGAATTATCAGTTTGGTTTGGCCTACTAGATTGATATTTCTTGCAATGGGAGAAGTGCTTAGCTTTGGGTTCAATCTTGCGGTGTCCTTTCCCAGTGAAAGTAGGGGCAGCAAGGCATGTATTGTATTGTTGCCATCGAGGATAACAAGATGTTTTTTTATCATATTGCATGAATTTATCCCTCTACATCATGTCATCTTGCTTAAGGCATTACTCTGTTTTCATGAACTTAATACTCTAGATGCATGTTGGATAGCAGTCGATGAGTGGAGTAATAGTAGTAGATGCAGGCAGGAGTCGGTCTACTTGTCTCGGACGTGATGCCTATATACATGATCATACCTAGATATTCTCATAACTATGCTCAATTCTGTCAAATGCTCAACAGTAATTCGTTCACCCACCGTAAAAAACGTATGCTCTTGAGAGAAGCCACTAGTGAAACCTATGGCCCCCGGGGTCTATCTTCATCATATTAAATCTTCCAATACTTACTATTTCCTTTGCTTTTTTACTTTGCTTTTATTTTACTTTGCATCTTTATCATAAAAATACCAAAAATATTATCTTATCATATCTATCAAATCTCACTCTCGTAAGTGACCGTGAAGTGATTGGCAACCCCTTATCGCGTTGGTTGCGAGGAGTTATTTGTTTTGTGCAGGTACGAGGGACTCGCGCGTAGCCTCCTACTGGATTGATACCTTGGTTCTCAAAAACTGAGGGAAATACTTACGCTACTTTGCTGCATCACCCTTTCCTCTTCAAGGGAAAACCAACGCAATGCTCAAGAGGTAGCAGGCGCCAGAAAAGAGTCTTGATGACCCACAAGTGTAGGGGATCTATCATAGTCCTTTCGATAAGTAAGAGTGTCGAACCCAACGAGGATCAGAAGGAAATGATAAGCGGTTTTCAGCAAGGTATTCTCTGCAAGCACTGAAATTATCGGTAACAGATAGTTTTGTGATAAGGTAATTGGTAACGAGTAGCAAGTAATAAAAGTAAATAAGGTGCAGCAAGATGGCCCAATCCTTTTTGTAGCAAAGGACAAGCCTGGACAAACTCTTATATGAAGGAAAGCGCTCCTGAGGACACATGGGAATTATTGTCAAGCTAGTTTTCATCACGATCATATGATTCACGTTCGGTACTTTGATAATTTGATATGTGGGTGGACCGGAGCTTGGGTGTTGTACTTACTTGGACAATCATCCCACTTATGAATAACCCCCATTGCAAGCATCCGCAACTACAATAGAAGTATTAAGGTAAACCTAACCATAGCATGAAACATATGGATCCAAATCAGCCCCTTACGAAGCAACACATAAACTAGGGTTTGAGCTTCTTTCACTCTAGCAACCCAGAATCTACTTATTACTTCCCAATGCCTCCCTCTAGGCCCAAACAATGGTGAAGTTTCATGTAGTCGACGTTCACATGACACCACTAGAGGGATGACAACATACATCTCATCAACATATCGAATGAATACCAAATTCACATGACTACTAATAGCAAGACTTCTCCCATGTCCTCAGGAAAAAACGTAACTACTCACAAAGCATATTCATGTTCATAATCAGAGGGGTATTAATATGCATAATGGATCTGAACATATGATCTTCCACCAAGTAAACCAACTAGCATCAACTACAAGGAGTAATCAACACTACTAGCAACCCACAGGTACCAATCTGAGGTTTGGATACAAAGCTTGGTTACAAGAGATGAACTAGGGTTTGAGATGAGATGGCGCTGGTGAAGATGTTGATGGAGATTGAACCCCTCCCGTTGAGAGGATCATTGGTGATGATGATGGTGATGATTTCCCCCTCCCGGAGGGAAGTTTCCCCGGCAGAACAGCTCCATCGGAGCCCTAGATTGGTTCCGCCAAGGTTCCGCCTCGTGGTGGTGGATTCTCGTCCCGAAAGCTTGCTTATGATTTTTTCTCGGATGAAAGACCTCATATAGCAGAAGATGGGCATCGGAGGAACACCAGGAGGCCCACGAGGTAGGGGGCGCGCCCAGGGGGTAGGGGGTGCCCCCCACCCTCGTGGCCAGGGTGTGCCCCCCCTCTGGAACTTCTTACGCTCAGTATTTTTTATATATTCTGGAAATTACTTCCGTGAAGTTTCAGGACTTTTGGAGCTGTGTAGAATAGGTCTCTCATATTTGCTCCTTTTCTGGCCCAGAATCCCAGTTGCCGGCATTCTCCCTCTTCATGTAAACCTTGTAAAATAAGAGAGAATAGGCGTAAGTATTGTGACATAATGTGTAATAACAGTCCATAATGCAATAAATATCGATAAAAAGCATGATGCAAAATGGACGTATCAATTGACTCTAGTAACCCTTTGGGTATTAGTCACATGGAGATGTGAACTAATCACATAAAGATGTGAACTAGATTATTGACTCTAGTGCAAGTGGGAGACTGAAGGAAATATTCCCTAGAGGCAATAATAAAGTTATTATTTATTTCCTTATATCATGATAAATGTTTATTATTCATGCTAGAATTGTATTAACCAGAAACTTAGTACATGTGTGAATACATAGACAAACAGAGTGTCATTAGTTTGCCTCTACGACTAGCTCGTTAAATCAATGATGGTTATGTTTCCAAACCATAGACATGAGTTTTCATTTGATTAACGGGATCACATCATTAGAGAATGATGTGATTGACTTGACCCATTCTATCAGCTTAGCACTTGATCATTTTAGTTTACTGCTATTGCTTTCTTCATGACTTATACATGTTCCTATGACTATGAGATTATGCAACTCCCGATTACTGTAGGAACACTTTGTGTGCTACCAAACGTCACAACGTAACTGGGTGATTATAAAGGTGCTCTACAGGTGTCTCTGATGGTACTTGTTGAGTTGGCATAGATCGAGATTAGGATTTGTCACTCCGATTGTCGGATTGGTATCTCTGGGCCCTCTCGGTAATGCACATCACTATAAGCCTTGCAAGCAATGCAACTAATGAGTTAGTTTCGGGATAGTGCATTACAGAACGAGTAAAGAGACTTGCCGGTAACAAGATTGAACTAGGTATTGAGATACCAACGATCGAATCTTGAGCAAGTAACATACCGATGACAAAGAAAACAACGTATGTTGTTATGCGGTTTGACCGATAAAGATCTTCGTAGAATATGTAGGAGCCAATATGAACATCCAGGTTCCTCTATTGGTTATTGAGCGGAGACGTGTCTCGGTCATGTCTACATAGTTCTCGACCCCGTAGGGTCCGCACGCTTAACGTTCGATGACAATCGGTATTATGAGTTTATATGATTTGATGTACCGAAGGTAGTTCGGAGTCTCGGGTGAGATCGGGGACATGACGAGGAGTCTCAAAATGGTCGAGACGTAAAGATCGATATATTGGACGACTATATTCGGACATCGGAAAGGTTTCGAGTGATTCGGCTATTTTCCAGAGTACCGGAGAGTTACGGGAATACGAGGAAGAAGTATTGGACCTCATGGGCCAAGTGGTGGAAGAGAGGAGGCAGGGCGCGCGCCCCCCTAGCCCAAACCAAATTGGACTAGGGGGCGGCCCCCCTTTCCTCCCTCTCCTTGAAAGTGCAACTATCCCTGGGTGGTTTTGGTAATTCCTAACAACATATAGCTCATTGAGCTAACATTATTCCAAGATTAATATTTCAGGAAAAGCTCAATGAATGGCATGGCATGGATGAGGAAAGTGGATCCCTCAAAATTCTAAGGACAAAAAGTTTGGCTCAAGCTTGAAGCTCAAGACTCTACATTTTATATTTTAGTGATCCAAGATCACATTGAGTCTATAGGAAAAGCCAATACTATCAAGGAGAGATGAGGTGTTGCTTAATGGCTTGCTTGATCAAAGTGCTTAGTGATATGCTCCAAAACCCTCAACAACCTTCCCACATCCACATATGACCTAAACCAAAAGTCAAAGTCGGCCCCACCGATTCTTTCTATCCGGCGTCACCGAGTTTCAAATGTCATAGCCACTGCCACAAACCCTAGCAATTCGGTTTCACCGATAGGTATCTCGGTCTCACCGAGATGGGATTGTAATCTCTTTGTTTCCCTTCGTAATGTTTCGGTCTTACCGAGATGAGCGATCGGTCCCATCGAGATTGCTATGTAAACTCTCTGTTTCCCTTTTGTAACATTCGGTCTCACCGAGATGAGCGAATCGGTCCCACCAAGTTTACCTGACCAACTCTCTGGTTAGCTTATTACCAAAATCGGTCCCACCGAGTTTGTGTAATCGGTCACACCGAGATTACGTTATGCCCTAACCCTAACCATATCAGTCCTACCGAGTTGCATCTCAGTCCCACCGAAAATCCTAACGGTCACTAGGTTTGCTGAATCGGTCCGACCGAGTTTAACCATTCGGTCCCACCGAGTTTGGTAAATTGTGTGTAATGGTTAGATTATGTGTGGAGGCTATATATACTCCTCCACCCACTCTTCATTCGTAGAGAGAGCCATCAGAACATACCTACACTTCCAATACACATTTTCTGAGAGAGAACCACCTACACTTGTGTTGAGGTCAAGATATTCCATTCCAACCATATGAATCTTGATCTCTAGCCTTCCCCAAGTTGCTTTCCACTCAAATCTTCTTTCCACCAAATCCAAATCCTGTGAGAGAGAGTTGAGTGTTGGGGAGACTATCATTTGAAGCACAAGAGCAAGGAGTTCATCATCAACACACCATTTGTTACTTCTTGGAGAGTGGTGTCTCCTAGATTGGCTAGATGTCACTTGGGAGCCTCCGACAATATTGTGGAGTTGAACCAAGGAGTTTGTAAGGGCAAGGAGATCGCCTACTTCGTGAAGATCTGCCGCTAGTGAGGCAAGTCCTTCATGGGCGACGACCGTGATGGAATAGACAAGGTTGCTTCTTCGTGGACCCTTCATGGGTGGAGCCCTCCGTGGACTCGCGCAACCGTTACCCTCCGTGGGTTGAAGTCTCCATCAACGTGGATGTACGATAGCACCACCTATCGGAACCACGACAAAATATCCATGTCTCCAATTGCGTTTGAATCCTCCAAACCCTTCCCTTTACATTCTTGCAAGTTGCATGCTTTACTTTCCGCTGCTCATATATTGTTTTGCATGCTTGGTTGAATTGTGTGGAGATTGCTTGACTTGTGCTAAGATAGCTAAAATCTGCCAAGAACTAAAATTGGGAAAAGGCTAGATTTTTATTTGGTCAAGTAGTCTAATCACCACCCCCTCTAGACATACTTTCGATCCTACAAGTGGTATCAGAGCCTTGGTCTCCATTTGCTTTGATTTCCATAGCTTTTGGTAGTCATAGCCTTGGTTTCGCAACCTAGGAGAGTATGGCGTCTAGCGAGGGAAATTATCACCGTAGAGGTCCTTACTTTGATGGTACTAATTTTGCTAGTTGGAAGCATAAGATGAAAATGCATATTCTTGGACATAACCCTGCCGTTTGGGCTATTGTGTGTGTTGGCTTGCAAGGTGAATTCTTTGATGGGAGAGAACCGAATCGTGAAGCTACCGCGGATGAGTTGAAGATACTACAATACAACGCTCAAGCTTGTGATATCCTCTTCAACGGATTGTGCCCCGAAGAATTCAACAAAATCAGCCGTCTTGAGAATGCAAAGGAAATTTGGGATACTTTGATTGATATGCACGAAGGTACCGACTCCATCAAGGAATCCAAATTGGATGTGCTTCAAAGTCAACTTGACAAGTTCAAAATGAAGGATGGTGAAGGTGTCGCTGAAATGTAATCTAGGCTTGCTCTTATCACAAATGAGATTGCCGGCTTAGGGAGTGAAGAGATGACCGATAGATTCATCATCAAGAAGATCCTAAGAGCCTTGGATGGAAAATATGATATCGTGTGCACATTGATCCAAATGATGCCCAATTACAAAGATCTCAAGCCAACGGAAGTCATCGGAAGAATTGTTGCTCATGAGATGTCACTCAAGGATAAAGAGGAACTTCACAACAAATCAAGTGGTGCTTACAAAGCCTCATGTGAAGCCCCCACATCATCGAGTGAGAAACAAACCTTCAATGAAGAATTGAGCTTAATGGTGAAGAACTTCAACAAATTCTACAAGAGTAGAAGCAAAGAGAGAAGCTCAAAGTCAAGGTCCTACAATGACAAAAGATCTTATAGTCAAGAGCGAAATTGCTACAATCGTGGAAGGCCCGGACACTATTCCAATGAGTGTACGGCCCCCTACAAGAGAAGAGAAGATTCTCCCAAGAGAAGAAGTAGAAGAGAAGAATCACCATCTAGAGAAAGAAGGAGTAGAGATGATCGTTATGAACAAAGACCCTCACGGAGAAGCAAGGATTCAGAAAGAAAGCACAAGTCATCAAGGAGCTACACAAAACGAAGACATCAAGCTCATGTTGGTGAATGGGTATCCGGCTCCGACTCCGACAATCACTCCGAGAGAAGCTATCACTCCGACTCCGAATATACTCAAGATGAAGGTGTTGCCGGTCTAGCACTTGTGACAACCAACTCCTACGACATATTTGACTCACCAAATGAAGGAGTTGGAACATGCTTCATGGCTAAAGGCCCAAAGGTATCACATCCTGAGTATGTTGATTTCAATAGTGATGAAGATGACTTGTTAGGTGATGATGAGTTACTTGTTGACAACTATAGTGATGAATACTATAATGAAACGAATGACAATGATAAGGAGAAGATTGAGTCTCTAACTAAAGAACTAAACACTCTTAAGTTAGCTCATGAAACTATCTTAGGAGATCATCGAGAACTTTTAAGGACTCATGAGAAATTGCGCTTTGAAAAGCTCAACCTTGAGAAAGAGCATGAGTTCTTAAAAGCAATCAATGATGATCTTCGTAAGAAAAGTTCTTCTTACATTGCCAAGCGTTTACTCTTATCCACTTACATGCCTCAAGTCAAGTCTAGTAACAAGAACAGGAAAGATTCTTCCTCTAGTAGTAACAATAATCATGCTAAATCTAATATTGTTGCTTCTAGTAGTTCTCTTGATTCCACTAATGATTCTCTTAGCCAAGTTACACTTGAGCAAGAAAATAGCTTATTGAAGGGAATTATAGAGAAAGGTGTTTACAAGAGCCTTGCCGGAAGTAAGCAATTCGAGGAAATTGTACGCAAGCAAGGAAGGCACCGGAAGAATCAAGGTGTTGGTTTTGAATGAAAGTTCAATGCCAATGGAGTTGAGTGGGAAGAAGATCAATACCCCAAGACGAAGTTTGTTCCTCAACAAGAGAAGTATGATCCTACTTCTCTTAAAGGGACACAAGCTCAAGATGATCTTCCACCACAAGACCACAAGCAAAAAGGCAAGGACAAGCCTCAAGAGGAAATTGATGCATTTGAAGAAGCTCCTAAGGCCTTGGTCAAGTGGGTTCCCAAGACTACTTCAAGTTCCACTTCATCAAGTACAACTACAACACCGAGGATTCCCATCAAGATGGTGTGGATCCTGAAGAAGAAGAACTAGAGAGTTCTTGAGGGTGACTCCGCCAACATACTTCACTCTTATCATCTTGGCAAGAACAAGTGCAATCAACTTCCACATTTTGCACTAGTTCAAGGAGTCACAAACCCTCTTGTTGGTAAGACAAAGGACAAGGTAACCTAAAAGCTTTCATAGACATCATCTTGTGTGTGCATCACTCTATGTCTATGGATATCCTTGTTTGTTCCTTGTGGGACTAACCTGTGTAGGTATTGAAAGTGCAACTCACTCCAATGGATAGCTCCAAATGATCTACATCAACATTGAGCATCCAAATCTTCAACATCTACATGAAGTCATCATCGACAAAACCCAAGGTTAGTTCATCCCTCTTAGGGGGGATCTCACATCTAGGGGGAGCTTTACTCTAAGAATTGAGCTAAAGCAACTCTAATGGTGTGAACATAACAATGCTTTATGTAAAAGTGGTAACCCCACTTGTGATTAAATGATGAGTATGACCTATGATCAAATGTTCTCATTTGACTCCTAAGTCAATATACTCATATATAGATGACCTAGACATCACAAATTGTTTGATAGATGCTAGAATTGGTTGTGCATGCTTTGCCACATATTTAAATTGCCATTTTATTGTGTGAGAATGTTGATTGCATATTTTACTCATTCGAGGACATCCACTTGTTGTTTTGATTGTTTGGTTTTCTTTTCTTTTGCCAAGTGGATGGACAAGAATGCCTAAGAACCCTCTCTAGCTATCTATGTTTTTCTCGTCTCAAACTCTATTCATGCTACATCACAAAATTTGATCAAGTCAGATTCGAACCACTCTGTGTGAGGAGCACTCGGAGTCCCCGATTCGACATAGACTTAAACTTCCAAAACTTCTTTGTGTGTTTCGGTCTGACCGATTCCTCCATTTCGGTCATACTGAGATCACTAAGTCGGTCTAGGTTTTCAATCTCGGTGCAACTGATTTGAACTTTTCGGTCACACCGAGTTGCGGTAACTGTCAACAGTTATGCATCTCGGTGCCACCGAGTTGTTCCACTCGGTCACACCGACGGGGTCGGGCTATATATACTCACGGGCAAAATTTTGGAAATTTATCCGAAACCCCTTCGCCCGCGCATAGCTCGCTCTGCCTCCTGGGTCTCCGGATCGTCCTCGTCGTCGCCAGCCGCCTCCTGCTGCTGGTCTTCGCCGCCGTCAACGGAATTCTTCCCCACTGTTGCCGCCGTAGCGAGTTCATCGCCGAACTAGGGTATGGACTCGATCATAGTGCTATCCTCGTCCGATTCCTAGCACATTGTGTTCATTATGATTCTTACCACGATTGAAATGCTTCTATCCAGTCAAAACACTCCGTAGATTAGAGTTGAATCGAAAATTTAGGGTTAGGTTTCCGCCGAAACCATCTCGGACCCACCGGCTTGCAGAACTCGGTTCCACCGATTCAGCCAAGGCCATTGCACATGTGGTTCTCGGTCTGACCGAGAATTGCAAATCGGTGTGACCGAGTTCAGGACTTTGTGAAACCCTAGCAGTCTCGGTGCCACCGAACTGTGACTCGGTCTGACCGAGTTCACTAGTTTAGGTTCCAACAGCTGCTTCGGTATCACCGAGTTTGCAAATCGGTTGATCCGAAATGCTTTCTGTGGAAAACTAAAACTAAGTTTTTGACTCATTCTTTTGCAAAAATCTCTGTATTTTGTGATGCTCATCCACTCTATCTCATCTACAATCTATTCATAGGGTCTGCAGTTAGTGTTTGCAACATGTGTGACCAGAGTGACAGCCAGAACAAGTCAGAGGAGCAGGTTCACATGAGTGAGGGCACTAGTCCCTCTAGCAGCTCAGATGATGGTAGCAGGAGCACCCCAAGCAATTTGCCAAAGGCTGCCACTAGAGTAAGCAAGAAGAAAACTCCAGAGTGTGAGGATAAAGACTATGTGGCCACTAAGGATGAGGCCACATCAAAGAAGAAAGTGGTTAAGAAGGAATACAGCTCAGCTGCAGTTAAGCCAAGGATGAAGACCAAAAGGCCAGCAGGAAGACAACCCATGTCTAAGGCCAGAGCATCCTCTCAAGCATCTTTGGAATCTCAACCCAAAGAGCCTGCTACAGAAGGAAAGAAAAGGAAGGAAAGGGTCAAGAAGACCATGGCCAGAGTGATTGGAAAGGCTTCCATGATGGAAGAGGAAGAGGAAGAAGAGGTTGCTGCACCAGCACCTAAGGCCCATAAGCTTATGGGTGATGCTATCAGGACAGGGGCTGCATCATCAAAGCCCAAAGAAGCACCCAAAGCTGCCTCTGTTGGGGATATTACTACTGGGCATAAACCGGCCTACCTGGGCCGGATTAACTTCATCAGTAGATCAAAGGTGTTAAAGCCTAAAGAGGCAGATAAAGGCCCAGGGCCCGTAGTCGGTTTACAACCTGTAGCCGTACATCGATGTTTGTGCATATACTTGTACTGTAAGTTAGGAACAAGGAGGGACCAACCCGGATACGAGTATGAACCGGTGTTGGGACTCTCTGAACCGGCGGGCGTCACCCGTGTATATAAGGGGGCGACCTGGCGGCGGTCCAGGGACGACAGAGAACAAATCGAGACATAGGCGAAGCTTGTTTGCTCCCTAGTCATCGAAACCCCATCAATTCCATCACAACTAGACGTAGGCCTTTACCTTCCTTGAAGGGGCCGAACTAGTATAAATTATCTTGCGTCCTTGTGTCCGCTTTAACCCCTTCAAGCTAACCCGTCGCGATGGCTCCATGACTAAGTCCTTTCTCTAGGACATCTGCCGTGACAAAACCACGACAGTTGGCGCCCACCGTGGGGCTATCGCAGGATGGTTTCCGGTTCTTGGAGGGCCGCTTTGAAGGACTCGAGGGCTATGTTGTAGGCCGGATGACTAAGAGTCGTCGCGGCAGGCTCTACATCGACGATGCAGGCTGGGGCCCCGAGGTCGGCTCAGTTGAGTATGGGTACCGGGTCCCCTTTGGTAGCATTCACGTTTTCATTGGTAAGATCGGTGAACCGGGCCCTGAGCCAGACATCTGCACCGACCTCGTCGAGACGGCTCAGCGTGCGCAATCCGCCCGGGTTAAACCGGCCATGAAGCGTGCCTTCGTGGGAGTCATCCATGGAGGAAGTCATGAGGACGGATCGGGATTTCGCGGGGCGACTGTCATTTGTTCCGGTGACGAATCTTCGACCGGAGAAACTGAATCTCTTTATCAGCTACAAGATGGCCGGATTGGGAGCTGTTCCGATGGCGACAGTATTCCAGACCCCTCTGATCTGCCCAACCGGGTTGGAATATTCATGGCTGGAACACAAGCAGCGCTTCATTCTTCGACAGCTGCGGCAACAATTTCCGGTTCAGCAGCAGCGACGGCCGCCGGGGCAGGAGGCCCTGTGCGCCCGCCGGCTCAGGTTCTATCAGAGCTATTTGATGCGTTGGCTGTGCTTATGGCGGAAGTTAATCCGCCAGATCAAGACGTTCAGAATACGGAGATTGCAAGGGTAAAGGAACAGATCACCCAGGCCAAAGCGGATCTGGCGGCTGAGGACACCAGGATGGCCGTAGAGCGGGCTGCTTTAGACGCACAGGCCTACAGGCTTATGTTAGACCAGAGCGCATCACATGAAGTCATGAGGAGGAAGCACCGATCCCGCTTACCTCCGGTTTTCGAGGCCAGAGACTTTTTCAACACTCCAGGGCCAAGAGCCGGCAATCCGCTGGAGGGGAACCGGGCAGAAGCCCCTGGGACCGGTGCACCGGTTCAGCCTCGTCAGATCGACCCGCCTCGTCAAAACACCGTTGTACCTCAGGCTGCTTTAACACCCCCGGGTCACTACTCCAACCCAATGGACAATCTTGTTGCCGCTGCTGCACGGCTGGAGGCCATTCCGATTGAAGGTGACTCGCCGCAGGCAGTAGAGACACGGCGGGTCAAGGAACTTCTGAGGACCGCTTTGGCCCAAAAGGAAGCATACTCGTACAGCCGCGACCAGATCCACTCGACCCCTCGTCCAAGCCGGAGCTATAACAGACATATGGATGAACCGGCAGTGTTGAGTAATGAATGACGTGGGGCACCCCGGGACAACAACCCAGCGGATGGTGCTGATGACGCTCAGGGAGTGGTGGACCGGGCCCGCACGCGCAGGGAGGCAGAGTTAGCCGCACAGCATCAGGCTCGGCAGCTCACGCCGGTTCATCCAACCACCTTGACTGAACCTGGTGTTACTTCCACTTTGGGGGTAACTTGCCTTATCCCCGCTTTACGTAACGTGCGCCTGCTCAAGGATTTCAAAGGCCCGCGCAAGGTACCAAATTACACGGCGGATCAACCTCCAGAGACATGGGTGGAGAGCTATGAGATGGCCATGGAGATGCTCGATGTGGATGACGCGGCGTGTGCAAAATACTTCACCATGATGCTCGAAGCCCGTACTTGGTTAAAAAGCTTACCGGCTAATTCTATCAGTTCATGGGCCCAATTACGGGCCCGGTTTATCAGCAATTTCAAAGATACCTGTAAACAGCCTATGTCGATAGTGGACTTAGCTGCATGCGTCCAGGAGGAAGGAGAATCAATGACTCATTGGGTGCGCCGGGTTTCACAAGTGTTGCACTCCTGAGACCGCATCAACGTTGACACCGCAGTATTAACCCTAGAGGGCAACTGCCGGTTTGGACCCCTGAAGCTGAAGTTGGGACGGATGAAGCGTCATTGCACCGACATGGGGACTCTCATGGTCGCTTTGGTGAAATATGCTGATTCTGATAGTACCAAGGATCCCGAATCTGATGATGACAAGATAGGGAAGGGAAAGAAGAACAGCAGCTCCAAAGGTCAGCAGCATCATTGGGTAGGCAATGGCGGAGGAGGCAAGTGTAAAGCGTACGGTAACATGGACTTTGTGGTTAATACCAACGCACAAAACAATGGCCAGTGACGCAAGGGTAGGCCAAGAAATCGTAGTGGGGCGCCCAACCCTAACCCAAACCGCCTAAACTATCTGCTAAGCCAGCCCTGTCCAAAACATGGGACGAAGGAGGAACCAGCAAACCACCTTTGGAAGGATTGCTTTATTATGCAGGAGTTCAAGAATTCTAATAATTTCCGGTATGATCGCGAATCTGGCGATGGCTCAGGGTCCGGGCCGGGTTACGGTGGAGGAAGTTCCGGTTCAGGGTTTAATGGTAATCCGGGCGGAAATAATGGTCAAAATAATCGGAACAACCAGGGTGGTTACAACCAACAGCATCAGCAGCAGTCGGGTTACCAGAGCAACCCAAAGCAGTTGAGTGGTGGACAGTACCATGTCTTTACCACTAGCTTGGACAAGCGAGACCGGAAGGTTCAGAGGCGGGCAGTCAACTCTGTTGAACCAGCCATACCCCGTTATCTACGTTGGTCTGAACAGCCGATCATATGGAGCAGAGAAGATCACCCACCCCAGGTCGATAATCCGGGTCAGTTGGCTCTGGTGGTGGCGCCTCAGGTGGGAGGTTATAAGTTTACCAAGGTGCTCATGGATGGAGGGAGTAGTATTAACATCCTGTACTATGAGACCTTCCGACGTATGGGGCTAACAGATAAGAATCTCAAACCGTCTAATACAGTATTCCACGGTGTAGTGCTTGGCAGATCAACATATCCCGTTGGTAAGATAGCTCTGGAAGTGGCCTTTGGGGATGATCATGATTCTAGGTCGGAGACATTGACGTTTGAGGTGGTGAAAATCCAAAGTCCATATCATGCCCTATTTGGGCGACCGGCATACGCCAAGTTTATGGCTCGACCCTGTTATGTATATTTGCAGCTCAAGATGCCGGGTCACAAGGGGACAATAACGGTTCATGGAAGCCGCAAAATCGCTTTGGAATGCGAGGAAGGAGATGCGGCTTATGCAGAGTCGGTTTGTGCCACCAAGGAGTTGAAGTACTATAAAGACAATGTTGATCCGGCGGACATGACTCCGTTGAAGAAGCCAACTACGGAGCATGATCCGGCCCTGAAGTTCAAATCGGCAGCAAAGACTAAGCTTGTTGATTTCGTACCTGGCGATTCGTCCAAGCAGTTCAGCATCAGTGCCAACATGGATCCGAAATAGGAAGGCGCGCTCATCGAGTTCATCCGTGAGAATCGGGACATTTTCGCATGGAAACCTTCTGACATGCCAGGTGTACCGAGGCAACTCACTGAGCACACACTTAATGTGGATCCTAAATACAAACCGGTGAAACAGTTCCTCCGCCGGTTTAACGAAGAAAGGCGCAAGGCGATTGGAGAAGAGGTAGCCAGGCTCTTAGCAGCTGGCTTTATTATTGAAGTTTTTCACCCTGAGTGGCTTGCCAATCCGGTGCTGGTCCTCAAGAAAAATGGCACCTGGCGCATGTGTGTGGATTACACAGATCTTAATAAGGCTTGTCCAGCAGATCCTTTTGCCCTCCCCCGTATTGATCAAATTATTGATGCTACGGCAGGTTGTGAGCGTCTAAGTTTTTTGGATGCGTATTCTGGCTATCATCAGATCAAAATGGTAGTTAAGGACCAGGAGAAGACAGCATTTATAACTCCCTTTGGAGCCTTCTGCTATGTGTCTATGCCCTTCGGGCTCAAGAGTGCCCAGGCAACTTACCAACGGTGTGTACAAAATTGTCTTCACAAGCAGATTGGCCCTAATGTACATGCTTACGTGGATGATATCATGGTTAAATCCAGGGAGAAGGAGACTCTGATTGATGATTTGAAAGAAACCTTTGATAATCTAAGAACATACAAGATTGTGCTTAATCCGGACAAGTGTGTTTTTGGTGTACCGGCAGGCAAGCTATTGGGTTTTCTAGTGTCCAACAGGGGAATTGAGGCTAATCCAGAGAAGATCACAACTATCACCTCCCTGGCTAAACCGAAGTGTATCAACGATGTTCAACGCCTGGCAGGCAGGATTGCTACGCTAAGCCGGTTTATCAGTCGCCTGGGTGAGAAGGCAATCCCTTTGTATCAGATGTTGAAAAGATGGATCAGTTTGTCTGGAGTTCTGCTGCTGATGAAGCGTTTGAGGACTTGAAGCGACAATTAGCCAACCCGCCTGTGCTCGCCGCTCCCGTTGACAAGGAGCCGTTACTGCTATATGTTGCTGCTAATGTTTGGGTGGTCAGTATAGCTATTGTGGTAGAGTGAAAGGAGGCAGGTAAGGAGCATCCGGTTCAACGTCCGGTTTATTACATCAGTGAGGTGCTCATTGAGTCCAAGCAAAGGTATCCGCATTGGCAGAAGCTGGTGTATGGAGTCTTTATGGCAAGCCGGAATCTTAAACAATATTTCCAAGGGCACTCAATTACGGTGGTCAGTTCTGCTCCTTTGGGAGATATCATCCAGAACCGGGAAGCAACTGGCCGGATTGCAAAGTGGGCCATAGAGCTGGGGCCGTACGGTTTGATGTATGTGCCTCGGACAGCGGTTAAGTCTCAAGCACTTGTTGATTTCATCAATGATTGGACGAAAATGCAAGCACCTGAAGAAAAGCCGGATCATACGTATTGGACCATCCATTTTGACGGATCCAGGCAGTTGGAAGGCTCGGGGGCTGGAGTCGTATTAACTTCCCCACGAGGTGATAAGTTTTGTTATGTTCTCTGTTTAATGTTCCCTTGTACTAACAATGCAGCTGAGTATGAAGCCTTGCTCTATGGTCTCCGGATGGCTAAGGAGAAGAATCTAAGTCGAGTTAAGTGCTTCGGTGACTCGGACCTTGTGGCCCAACAAGTGTCTGGCACTTGGGACTCCAAGGACCCACTCATGGCAGCATATCGTCGTGAGGTGGATACTGTCGCAGGTTATTTCAAAGGCTATCAGGTGGATCACGTGGACCGGCGGAAAAATGAAGCGGTAGACGCTTTAAGCCGGCTGGGCTCTCAGCGCAAACCGGTCCCACCCAATGTTTTTCTGGATGTGCTGCACAACCCGTCGGTCAAGATCCCTGGTGAAGAGGATTTGGCTATTCCTGATCCGGAGGCTCGATTGGTGGTGGCTCTTCATGTTATTCCGGATTGGACGCTTCCTTACCTGGCGTACAAGAACCGGGGTGAGTTGCCAGAGGATGATATTCTAGCAAGGCAGATAATCCGGCGATCCAAGTCCATGGCTATCATCAACGGCAAGTTGCATCATTGCAGTATATCAGGGGCTTTCCAACGTTGTGTGTCTCCTGAAGAAGGCCGTGAAATGTTGCGTGAGATCCACGAAGGAGATTGTGGTCACCACGCCGGTTCAAAGTATCTGGTGGCTAAAGCGTTTCGGCATGGTTTTTATTGGTTAACTGCTCATGCTGATGCGGAGGATCTGGTCAGACGGTGTGATGGTTGCCAAAGGTTTTCAAGGCGCGCTCATGTACCGGCTCAAGAATTAAGAATGATTCCGATTACTTGGCCGTTTGCGACTTGGAGGCTGGATATGGTTGGGCCTTTCAAAAGGTCCAAAGATAAGAAGACCCACCTCCTGGTGGCGGTTGACAAGTTTACAAAGTGGGTGGAGGCAGAACCTGTTAGCAAGTGTGATGCGGCCACGGTGGTTCAGTTCATCAAAAAGGTGATTTTCTGGTTTGGCTTTCCGCACAGTATTATCACAGATAATGGTACCAATTTATCCAAAGGTGATATGAAGGAGTTCTGCAAACGAGAGCACATCCGGCTCGACGTTTCATCAGTGGCACATCCACAGTCCAATGGTCAAGCAAAAAGAGCTAATCAAGAGATCTTGAGAGGCATCAAGCCCCGGCTCATGGTTCCTTTGCAGAGAACGCCGGGTTGTTGGGTAGAAGAATTATCATCTGTGATATGGAGTATCAATACAACACCCAACAGATCAACAGGATACACACCGTTCTTCATGGTTTATGGAGCGGAGGCGGTTCTCCCCAGTGATATCCGGCATGATTCACCTTGTGTCACTGCTTATATTGAAGCGGACAACGAGACAGCACGGCAAGATGCTTTGGACCGGCTGGATGAAGAGCGTGACATCGCAGCCGCCCGATCGGCGATTTACCAGCAGGATCTTCGTCGTTATCATAGTCGCCGGGTCAGAACCAGAACCTTTCAGGAAGGAGATTTGGTGCTTCGGCTCATCCAAGATCAGACTAACATGCATAAGCTATCCCCACCTTGGGAGGGGCCTTTCGTGGTCAGCAAGAATCTGCACAACGGGTCGTACTATCTGATCGATATTCGAGAGCATAAGGACTCACGTACATCAGAGGAGGAGACTAACAGGCCGTGGAATATAGCTCATCTTCGGCCTTACTACACCTGAGCCATTAGCTATACTTATGTACATATTACGACAATGTATATATTATGATTAAATATAATAAGCCGGAACCTCAGCTAAAGCGGGGTATCTGTTATTTTACATCATGTGAGGTTACACGGAGTTGCTCTAAAGCGGCCTCTGGTTTACCCCTTGAGTTCGCTTTGCTAAAAGCAACATGTTATATCACTTGGAGGATTGGTCGTGTCCGAACCAATACCATGCCTCTTGATAGGCGAAAGCCACCAGATCACTTGGGGACTTGGTCATGTCTGAACCAGTCACGCCTATTGGTCGGCCTAAGGCCACAGAATCACTTGGGGGCTTGGTCGAACCCGAACCATGACCACGCCATTTGGTCGGCATAAATGCCATGGTTTCATCTGGGGACCTGGCTGATTAGAACCATAGTTACACCTAACGGGAACTTGGTCGTGTTTAACCATGGTAACGCCATTTGATCAGCTTAAATAAAACTTTTCTTTTGCTTCACACTTTTCTCTGAAGGGTTTTTCTTGCTTTTCATTGTGTTTCTTAAACCGACAATTTTTTTTTCAATTGACGGAACACAGTTCACGTCAATCCGGAGGCTATTTGACCGGTTTGATCCGTGTTGTTAACATCCTCTTATGGAGTAACACGGTGTTTATTATAACCCGGCACGGTTTACATGGTAAACCAGCGTCATATATATATATATATATATATATATATATATATATATATATATATATATATATATATATATATATATATATATATATATATATATATATACAGGAGCTGTTATCTCCTCCAACAGTATGGGTTTGCAAAACTCCGCTTCAAGATTGGCCAAGCCAACTTCACGCTCAATGATGGCAGGTATCATGTATCTCAAAATTTAGTCATACTTAAAATTTTGTTTTCATATATGCAGACATCATATTTTGCCTGACGGTACAACCGAGGTGGCACTTGACGAATTTTTCATTTCAGAAAGTGTTTTGGAAAGTTCATTGCCACAGGAAGAACAAATTATGCACGAAGGCATATCAACATCAAAGGTATCAGCTAGCCTATTACAAGGCAACATGGTGCCCATAATAATATAATTGTTTTTCGCGAAGAAGAGGCAGTTTTAAACCGGCGTCCGGTTCAAGCTTGGTCATCAGCCTGGCCTGATGGTTGTGGGTCGTCCTGCGCCGCTTCAGCCTCCGTATCCCTACCCAGTGGCTGGAAATCCACAGTTGTCTAGTTGATTCCCATTAATGCTTGAAAAACAGCTTCATCATGGATCAGCAAGGACGGGTCAATATCGGGAGCGTAAGTATGCTTACGGATTGGAGGAATCAGATTTTCCGATTCATGGATTGGCGCAGCTATTCGCTTGTTCTGACTGTCATATTGCGCTTGATAACGAGACAGGTCTGCTTCCTCAGCCAACTGACAAGCTAGTGGACGCACCTCCCGGTTTATCGCTCGCAGATCTGCTTCACCGAATTCTGATCCGTCTTCGTTCAAGCTGGGATAGCCCTAAGCCGCTTCAACAGGATCAAAATCCGGCACCCAGGCTTTTGCCTGGATTAAAGCATTGATTGCGCCGGTTCGAGCAGCAGATTTCTTTACCTCTTCAATCCGGGCAGGAAGCACCGACAGTTTCATCAGAGTATCTTGAATCAAAGTAGGCGCCGGTTTGTTATGAGAGGCGGTACAGATGATCCGCTGGGCACCAGTATACAATTGTTCAACCAATGTATAGGCGGCTTTTAGCTTCTTCCGTACATCTGACCCCAAGTGACCAATGCGTGTCCCTGAAATACCATAAAGGGTTAATAAACCGGCGACTTTGTCAGAAGGCAGAGCCAATTCAGTAGGAAAACTGGCTTACCAAAGATAGCAGCAGTCATGGCATGCACGTGCCGCTTTATGCTGGTCAGTTCATCTGCCACTGGTTTTAGTGTAGCCTCAGCATCCTCTGCTCGTTTGATCAAAGCGGATTTCTCAGTGGCCCAGTCCGCTCGTTTCTTCTTGAAGTTCTCCTTAAGTTGTTCCATGGCGCTTAAAGCACTGGCCAATTCCTCTTTTTCTTTGGAGGTTTCAGCTTGTTGGGTTTTTAGGGCTTCTTGAAGATCGATGACTTGGTTCTCTTTCGTCTTCAGCTCTGCCTGCATGCATACAGATATATGCTTCAACAAATTGGTAGAAGGATTCAAGTACCAACCACATAACAAGTTATGCGCTTAGTACTTGGGGGCTAATGCATATTTGATCTAAAGCGGCCTCCGGTTTACCCCTTTCATCTTTCGATTGTTTACAAAGTCCCAAGATCAATACAAGTATTCAACTTGGCACTTGGGGGCTAATGGCTACTTGATCATATATATTCTGAAACGGCAGTTTCAATTACTTAAAGTACCGGTTTAACTACGCTAAAGTTGAATCGGCCCTTGGGGGATACATCAGCAAATTTCAAAGCAACAAGATTTATATTATTTAAGTCCCGGTTTGAAAGAATATTCCAAACTGGCCCTTGGGGGCTAGGAGAGTCAGGAATGGAAGCATACAAGCAGGAAGGACCATATGGAAATTACCTCATATTTGTCTTTCATCATGTTGACCAGACCGGCTTCATAGTCACGGCTGGTATACAGCCGGTTCAGATAGCCGGAATGGATATCTTGGGCGTTCAGAGCAGCGTAAGTCGTCAGATCAGCGTTCCACTTGCCTTTACCAAAGGCAGCAAGTTCTTCCTTGGCAGAATGTTTGGATAAAGCAACAGGATTGTTTAGCTCAGTATGGCCAGTACCAGTAATGACAACAACATCATCTTTGGTACCGCCGGTTTGCATTGGAGCTGTTGGCTTGTCAGTAGGCTTTGCTGGACCGGTGGAGCTTTCAATCCGGATGGAACCTGTAGGCTGATGGGTAGGACCTAAGGTGTCACTAGGTCTCTCTTCTGCAATAAGATCATCATCTTGCTGCGGTGGATCGTTGGGAATATCCTCAGGAATAGCCATTTCAGCATTGGGTGTCTTGTCCGCTTCAAGAACGACATCCTCTTCGGTCGCTTTGTCCAGGCGGGCCTTCTTGCTTGGCCTAGGTTTGGCCCTGAGAAGGATAACAAAATCAAATATAGAATATGTTCTAAGGCAATGTACTGCAAACATCACAATAAGTATAGATTACCCAAACACCGTTTTGAGCGGTGGGAGCTGAGTAGCCGATGACTCGCCAGAAGATGAGTGGGAAGTAACCTGATAATTGGAGTCAGACGGAGTAAGAGGTTGACGAAAGCAGCCCGCTTTAGGACAAGCACTGACAAGCAAATTAGAGACCTCGGAATGGCGTTTCCGAACCGGACTGTTCGATAAACCGACGGAGGTAACTACCTGACCGCTGTGCCGGGTGGTGCAGCGAGTTTCGTGTTGTTGGGTCTTCATAAGAAGTTTAGGATCCAAATAAGCAAGAGGATGAGAAAATTTAACTTTCCGGTTTGCCTATCGGAATTTTTGTGAAGGCAAAGTTTCTGAATCGGAAGAGAGAATAATTACCTCAGCAACATCCGCGTGGCTGGCTTCGACATCATCCTGACAAATATCATCATCAATAAGACGCATGAAAAATAAACCAAGTGAGTCAAGCTCTACCTCAAAGTCCGGGTTATCAACCTCATCGTCAGGAGCCGGATTAGAAGAGGCAGTGGTTCTTTTCCTATGGGCAGTCTTCTTCACAGCTTTAGTCTTTTGCCGGGTTGCTCTTTCCGGTTTGTCTGGTTTTTCTGGCTTCTCCTGCGGTAGTTTTTTGCTCCAAAATGGATCATCGCCCTGATTATGCAGACACTGATATTAAAAACAATGACCAAACATATCAATAATAGGTTCAGTAAAGGGAAAAGTCAAAGTCTTACAGCTGGCGGTTTGTTGGTGGCACAGAAGGGAAGCTGGCCGGTTCTGGCGCACATGTGTTCCGGTTCATTCAGTATCTTACGCACAGCCTCTGTGATTTCTTCACCAGAGAGCTGGAGTCTTGAGTGTCGCAGTGGGTCATCAACACGGTCAGTATACTGGCACATTAAACCGGAGCGCAGACTAAGAGGCAGTATGCTCCATGATATCCAACAGCGAGCAAGGTCAACCCCTGTTAAACCGTTGGCCATAAAAGCTCTGAGCTTTGATAGCTGAGGAGCATATTTACTTCTCTCCTGTGCAGTCAATCTTTGTGGAGAAGGGTGTGTGTGGCTGAGCCGCTCCTGTCAAAAGCCAGGCAAGGGATTTTCACCAGCAGGGGAGGTGTCTTTGAAGTAGAACCATGTCTGATTCCATTCTTTGGGGGTGGCTATGCAGTTTTGCGTGAGGGTATGTGACCTCTTTCCTTTTCTGAATCGCCACACCACCCAACTCCGTATTGGAGCCGTCAGTAAATTCAGTATGACGGTTTAGATGGAATAGGTCTCTGAACAATTCCAGTGTGGGCTCCTCTTGAAAGAACACTTCACAGAGCACTTGAAAGTGACACATATTTGTAACAGAGTTGGGGCCAGTATCTTGTGGATGGAGCTGGAAATCGGCTAAGACATCTCGGTAAAATTTAGAACCGGGCGGCTTAAAGCCCCGGGCTAAGCGATCTACGAAAACAACAACCTCTCCTTCTCGAGGTGTGGGAGGGCATTCTTTGCCAGGAGCCCTCCAATGGATTGTATCCTTACTGCCTAAAGCACCAATCAGGACTAAATCGTCCAGTTCAGCCTCTGTGATGCGAGAAGGAACCCAATTGCACTCATACACTTGCTTGGCCATGATGGAATCTACAAGGTAAAAGATCCCGGTTCAAAAATGCATTGATTAAAATGCACTGGTATGTACAATGTTAAACCAGAAACAGCCCTATCTAAACCGGAGTTTCATGAAGCAACCTACATCTGGCGGTTCAACAAGGGGACTAATGGCATATACCGATTTGGAAAATTTTCTATAAGGTTAAACCGCCTGACCTAAACATTGAAGCAATTGAGATTGCGGATGATTAAGTATGCAGAAACAGGTTTCACAAGATCTTATTATGGCGTTGGATCTGAAGCAAGTTTAGAAAATAAGAAAAATAGTCGAAGATCAAAGCAGAACAGTATTGAATCAATGAGCAGAAGTATATGTGAGATCTATGGTTTTGGGCAGGAAACTAGCGGCGGATACTGAAAGTTACCGCTACACAAAGCAAGGGTTCACATGTGCATCCAGGAGCTAGTACATGAGTATGAACAAATGATGAACACCGCAAGAACATGAAGCCCTAGATCAGATCTATGTTGAGAAGAACAGAAGACCTACCAGAGCTGAGGCAGATGCGGAAGGTCGCCGCGGCTTTCTGCTGCGTTCAAGTTGATGCAGCGACCAAGGGTGATGCAGAAGACAACAGCGGCGGCGGAGCTCTGAGACTGGCGACGCGAGGAAGACGAAGAAGAAGGGCACGAAGGGAAGAAAAGAAATGACCCTTCGGGCCTATTTATAAGGCAAAGGACATGTGTCAGGCGCGGGAATCAAGGGACCGCAGATTTTGGAAGTGGGGCGGTCACCTCGGTCATTGCAAATCTATTAAACAAGAGGATATCATGGATGTTTTCTTTACGACAGATGATGTCACGCCGGTTTACAGCAAACAGAGAAGATGACGTCACGGCGGTTCAACAACTATAAGAAGATGTTGAAGATGAAGATTTTTGCTAAGGATTGACATGAACCTGTTCAAATCAATCTGGGGCCTAATGTTGGGGATATTACTACTGGGCATAAACCGGCCTACCTGGGCCGGATTAACTTCATCAGTAGATCAAAGGTGTTAAAGCCTAAAGAGGCAGATAAAGGCCCAGGGCCCGTAGTCGGTTTACAACCTATAGCCGTACATCGACGTTTGTGCATATACTTGTACTGTAAGTTAGGAACAAGGAGGGACCAACCTGGATACGAGTATGAACCGGTGTTGGGACTCTCTGAACCGGCGGGCGTCACCCGTGTATATAAGGGGGCGACCTGGCGGCGGTCCAGGGACGACAGAGAACAACTCGAGACGTAGGCGAAGCTTGTTTGCTCCCTAGTCATCGAAACCCCATCAATTCCATCACAACTAGACGTAGGCCTTTACCTTCCTTGAAGGGGCCTAACTAGTATAAATTCTCTTGCGTCCTTGTGTCCGCTTTAACCCCTTCAAGCTAACCCGTCGTGATGGCTCCACGACTAAGTCCTTTCTCTAGGACATCTGCCGTGACAAAACCACGACAGCCTCCAAGCCCAAGACTGCACCAAAGAGAAATACCAGAAACATCCCTACAGCTGAGAAGAACAAGGCCCTAGTGCCTGAGACTGTTGCTGAAGAAGAAGATGAAGAGCATGTTCTGAGAAAATTGAAGCCAAAAATTCCAGACCACAATGATGCTCATCCTGTGGCTGAGAACATGAAGATCAGGAGAGACTCAGGACTGAGAAAATGGAGAGAGACAGATCCATATGCTACCAGGAGAAGAACTGTTGTTGATTACAGGTTCCACACAAAGGAACATCAGGATTTCTATGAGACAATTTTGTTGGACAAGAAGCCTATAGTGTGCAATATGAGGTGGGTCAACTGGACCTACATGAAAGAAAATGAGGAACACTGTCCTGGTGTGTTTGACAGCTTCAGTGCTTGTGGAGTTGCAGACTTTGTTGGGCAGAAGCTCACAAAGTAGAATGAGGAGCTCATAATGCAATTCTACTCCAAAGCACACTTCTATCCAGATGGCAAGATAGTATGGATGTCTGAAGGTACAAGGTACCACTCAACTATTGAGGAATGGGCAAATCTGATCAATGCTCCTAAGGAAGAAGAAGATGACTTGGATGTCCATGCCAAGAAGAAGATGGATCACAACTCTATGGCAAACATGTACAAGGAGATTCCTGAAGATGATCTTGAGACTCACCAGTTTGGGTCAGTAAAACACTTGCTGTCAGGGCTGCCTACAATCAATTGGATCCTTAGGCACACTCTCTTGCCCAAGTTTGGTGATCACAGAATGATCAGAGGCCATGCAATTAACTTGCTACATATATTTGATGTGCCACAGAAGTTCAAGGTCATGAGCCTTATAGTTGAGACTATCAAGAGGACTGCAACTGACCAGAAAAAAAGTTGTGGATATGCCCCACAGATCCAGGAGTTGATAAACTCAAAGATGGGCACAGGCACATACTTGTTGGATAAAGAACACTTGCCTATCTATCCTGACTTCGAGGACAATCAAGTTGTGATGAATGAAGATGAACCCTCCTCAGTGCAAGCACAAGCAAAGAAGGAGAAGGCAAAGATGGAGAAGGCTGCCAAGATGCCAACTCAAGAGGAGGCATCTGAATACTTTTTAAAAAGCAAGAAGGACCAACTTGGTTACTTGATAGCATCAACTCTGAGGATTGAGAAGGGGTTGGCCACCCTAACTCAAAACCAGGAGAGCTTGAAAAGAATCGTGGAACAAAAATTCTATGATTTAGATGTCAAAGTAACTAAGATTCGGTCTGTTGTGGAGCAGCTACAGGATGACATGCAGGAGAGGAAGGGCAAGACAACCACTGATGCATTTGCCAGAGTGCCTCGAGCTCAGAGATCTGCTGCAGTGCCTGTTCCAGACACTAGAGCCACTTCATCTGCACCAGCTATAGCTTCAGTGCCACCAGCTCCAGCACCTACCCCAGCAGCTCCATCTACTTCGACTGAAGCCTTCGTCCTTGGCGTTCTCCGGACACCACCACCTGAAGACCAAGCCTGAGAGACGTTTTAGTGCTATGCATTTTCTATGAACTTTTTGGTAACTTGTTGCCAGAGGGGGAGAAAAATGTATAGATCATAGGCTTCGAGAGAGAGCGTTGCTTTTTATTCTCTCTTGCTTTGGTGGTTGAACTTTGTTTGTCTTTTGATTGCTTGAGATACTATGCTATTATCTGTGAGACATTGATGATCATGTGGTTGATCATAAGCTACACTTATGCTTGTTAGATGATATTATCTTACTTATCCTTATATGATCATTCACTTTGCTTGGCGATGAGTGCATGTATTTAATTCTTATCATTTTGAGTGCTCCACCAAGATGTATGTGACATGGAAGAGTAACCCATGATCCTAACTCATTGTGCATTTGCAGTCCAAAGCAAATCTTAAGATATGCACAAATTTAGGGGGAGCTCTTGCTTTTCACATACTTCTCAAAGCGATAATATCTTTCACTCTTATTATCATTTGTCGAAGCTTTGATCTATATGTTGTCATCAGTTACCAAAAAGGGGGAGATTGAAAGTGCAACTATCCCTGGGTGGTTTTGGTAATTCCTAACAACATATAGCTCATTGAGCTAACATTATTCCCAAGATTAATATTTCAGGAAAAGCTCAATGAATCCCATGGCATGGATGAGGAAAGTGGATCCCTCAAAATTCTAAGGACAAAAAGTTTGGCTCAAACTCTACATTTTATATTTTAGTGATCCAAGATCACATTGAGTCTATAGGAAAAGCCAATACTATCAAGGAGGGATGAGGTGTTGCTTAATGGCTTGCTTGCTCAAAGTGCTTAGTGATATGCTCCAAAACCCTCAACTACCTTCCCACATCCACATATGAACTAAACCAAAAGTCAAACTCGGCCCCACCGATTCTTTCTATCCGGCGTCACCGAGTTTCAAATGTAATAGCCACTGCCACAAACCCTAGCAATTCGGTTTCACCGATAGGGATCTCGGTCTCAACGAGATGGGATTGTAATCTCTCTGTTTCCCTTCGTAATGTTTCGGTCTTACCGAGATGAGCGATCGGTCCCACCGAGATTGCAATATAAACTCTCTGTTTCCCTTTTGTAACATTTGGTCTCATCGAGATGAGCGAATCGGTCCCACCGAGTTTACCTGACCAACTCTCTGGTTAGCTTATTACCAAAATCGGTCCCACCGAGTTTGTGTAATCGGTCACACCGAGATTACGTTATGCCCTAACCCTAACCATATCGGTCCTACCGAGTTGCATCTCAGTCCCGCCGAAAATCCTAACGGTCACTAGGTTTGCTGAATCGGTCCGACCGAGTTTAACCATTCGGTCCCACCGAGTTTGGTAAATTGTGTGTAACGGTTAGATTCTGTGTGGAGGCTATATATACTCCTCCACCCACTCTTCATTCGTAGAGAGAGCCATCAGAACATACCTACACTTCCAATACACATTTTCTGAGAGAGAACCACCTACACTTATGTTGAGGTCAAGATATTCCATTCCAACCATATGAATCTTGATCTCTAGCCTTCCCCAAGTTGCTTTCCACTCAAATCTTCTTTCCACCAAATCCAAATCCTGTGAGAGAGAGTTGAGTGTTGGGGAGACTATCATTTGAAGCACAAGAGCAAGGAGTTCATCATCAACACACCATTTGTTACTTCTTGGAGAGTGGTGTCTCCTAGATTGGCTAGGTGTTACTTGGGAGCCTCCGAAAAGATTGTGGAGTTGAACCAAGGATTTTGTAAGGGCAAGGAGATCGCCTACTTCGTGAAGATCTACCGCTAGTGAGGCAAGTCCTTCGTGGGCGATGACCGTGATGGAATAGACAAGGTTGCTTCTTCGTGGACCCTTCGTGGGTGGAGCCCTCAGTGGACTCGCGCAACCGTTACCCTCCGTGGGTTGAAGTCTCCATCAACGTGGATGTACGATAGCACCACCTATCGGAACCACGACAAAACATCCATGTCTCCAATTGCTTTTGAATCCTCCAAACCCTTCCCTTTACATTCTTGCAAGTTGCATGCTTTACTTTCTGCTACTCATATACTCTTTTGCATGCTTGCTTGAATTGTGTGGAGATTGCTTGACTTGTGCTAAGATAGCTAAAATCTGCCAAGAACTAAAATTGGGAAAAGGCTAGATTTTTATTTGGTCAAGTAGTCTAATTACCCCCCCCCCTCTAGACATACTTTCGATCCTACACTCCTTCCTTCTCCCCTTCCCCTTCCTTTCCTCCTCCTAGTAGGAGTAGGAAAGGGGAGTCCTACTCCTAGTAGGAGTAGGACTCCTCCTCCTGGCGCGCCCTAGGAGGACCGGCCGGCCTCCCCCCTTGCTCCTTTATATATGATGGCAGGGGGGCACCCTAGAACACACAAGTTGATCATTGATCCCTTAGCCATGTGTGGTGCCCCCTCCATCATAATCCACCTCGATCATATCGTACCAGTGCTTAGGCGAAGCCCTGCGTCGGCAACAACATCATCACCGTCATCACGCTGTCGTGCTGACGAAACTCTCACGTGAAGCTCTGCTGGATCGGAGTTCGTGGGACGCCAACGAGCTGAACATGTGCTGAACTCGGAGGTGCCGTGCGTTCGGTACTTGGATCGGTCGGATCGTGAAGACGTTTGACTACATCAACCGCATTCTCATAAAGCTTCCACTTACTGTCTACGAGGGTACGTGGACGATACTCTTCCCTTTCGTTGCTATGCGTCACCATGATCTTGCGTGTGCGTAGGAATTTTTTGAAATTACTACGTTCCCCAACAGCCAGGTCGCCAGCCGCGTCCCCTGGACTGCCGTCCCCGCCCGGCTCTCCGTCGTCGCCTGGTCCGGCCCAGCCCGACGCGTCCCCCCCAGCCCGTGCCGCCTACTGCTGAAGACCGTTCAGCCGCGACGCCACTGGTCGGGTCTCCGTCCTCGCCGCCATCATCTACCGATGATGCGGCTCCCGGACACACTATGGTCACCCATCACCGTGATCATACGCGTAAGCCCATGACATACACGAATGGCACGGTGTGGTATGACACTCATCGGCGTGCATTCTTCGCCGCACCCACTTCTCATCGTGATGCTCTTGGTGAACCGGCTTGGCGTGTCGCCATGTCTGAGGAATTTGCTGCCCTTTGTCATGCACACACATGAGTGTTGGTGCCTCGGCCTCCTGGTGTTAATGTTGTGGGCGCAAGTGGATCTTTAAGACCAAGTATCGACCGGATGGTTCTGTTGACAAGCACAAAGCTTGCCTTGTTGCTCGTGGTTTTACTCAACAGCAAGGGATCGACTATGGAGATACTTTCAGCCCCATGGTGAAGTCTGCAACAGTTCGTTTGGTCCTCTCTCTTGCTGTCTCCTGCGGGTGGAGTCTTCGACAGATTGATGTGAGTAATGCTTTTCTCTATGGTTTTTTTGGCTGAAGATGTCTACATGCAGCAGCCCCTTGGTTTTGAGGATCCTCGTTATCCCTCTCATGTCTGCAAACTCCACAGGTCTATCTACTGGCTCAAACAGTCGCCGCGTGCCTAGTATGCTCGGCTATGTCAGCGTCTCTCACAGCTTGGTTTTGTTCCCTTAAAGGCAGATGCGTCCTTGTTCATCTTTTCACATGATGCTATCCAGATATACATGCTAGTGTATGTTGATGATATTGTGATTGCTGGTTCTACACCTACTGTGGTGGATCGCCTTGTGCAGTCCTTGTCTGCAAGTTTTCCCATCAAAGACTTGGGCCGACTGGAGTACTTTCTTGGACTGGAAGCGTCCTTTCATTCAGGGGGCATGACATTGACGCAGAAGAAGTATGCACTTGATCTTCTTCATCGCGTCAACATGGAGAACTGCAAGTCCACTTCCACTCCTCTTGCCACATACGAGAGCCTCTCGCGTCATAGTGGTGCATTGCTGAGTACCGATAATTCTTTCAGGTATCGCAGTGTAGTTGGAGCACTTCAGTATCTGATACTCACTCGTCCAGACATCTCCTTTGACGTGAACAAAGTGTGCCAGTTCCTGTCTCAGCCTGCGAAGGTTCATTGGGAAGCAGTTAAGCGTATTCTGAGGTATGTCAAAGGTACGCTAGACACGGGACTACGGATTCGTAAGTCTAGATTTACTGGAGTCAGTATATTCACCGATGCAGACTGGGCAGGTTGTGTTAATGACGGGTGTTCTACTGATGGCTTTGTTGTATTTGTTGGATCCAATCTTATATCTTGGAGTTCCAAGAAGCAGCCTACAGTCTCGGGGTCTAGCACCGAGGCAGAGTATAAGGCATTGGCCAATGGCGCAACCGAAGCCATTTGGATAGACACAGTTCTCACAGAACTTAAAGTCACACGGCAGCGCACACCCATATTATGGTGTGATAACTTAGGGGCAACTTACCTGACGGCGAACCCAGTGTTTCATGCTCGGACCAAACACATTGAGATTGATTTTTATTTTGTGAGAGAATGAGTAGCTGTTGGTAAACTGGAAGTCAGGTTTATCTCAACTGATGATCAGTTAGCGAATGTATTTACTAAACCCGCTACTCGACAGATGCTAGACCGCTTTAGAATCAATCTAAATCTTGTATGTAGTTCAAATTGAGAGGGCATGTAAAATAGGGTCTAACATATTATACATGTACACGTATTTGTATACATATGTAATTGTATTCTGATCATTTATATATTGAGACGTGAGGCTGGATGTTAGCCACCCACACAAAACACTAAACCTATCTTTTCAACTTTCAGTGTATAAAGTATGAGACAAAACCAAAAGTATGTGGTAACAGCCGTACATGAGAGCATACATATATATGACAACAACACAACGTTCTGGACTGAATAGCTGTTTGCACTGAAAGAAATCCGCTACTCGGCATTCATTCGAGAAGTGGACTACATAATATCACTTCAAACTAAGCTGAGGACATAAGAATGTATTTTACATGGTAGTAGATCGCACGTACTTAGGCTGTTAGTTAGGCATAATATAAATCAACTAATTAATGGAACCCTAGGCACGCATCACAACTATCTATACTGTAAGTAGAAAACAGAATCGATTATCCCAAGATCACATCGACGAGAGGCTTGGATGCAGACTTGATCAGTTTTGTCAGCGCCATTGTATCATCAGCGCTCCACGGACAGTCTGGCTGCCCGACCATCTCCCACTCCCAGAGTCCATTGTATCGCACATGGCCATCCCTGAGCAGAACAAGGCTTTGCAAAGATCTGCACATGCTCAAAGCATCCTTCACCAGCAGTTTCTGGCGCGGTGTTGGCGCGAATCCAATTATGACCAGCTCCTTCATGTGCCGGTGCTGCCGCAGCTTCTTCCGTATGTTCAGCCACCATATATCCTCTCCTGGTTCATCGTCGGAGTGAGCCACGTGGATGTGCAGGACCTCGAGCGACCGCGCGAAGAAGAGGAGGATGCGCGGCCACGAGACATCCCAATTCGAAGGCAGGTCGGCGATGAGGAGCCTCTTGAGGCCGCGGAACGGCGTGGCCAGGTGCATCGGCACGACCCATCTACTCGGCCCGGTGAAGCGGAGGACGAGGTTGGTGGTGGCTGCTGGGGCGTTGCCGAGGAAGTCCAGGGGTTCGCCATCTTCCCAGAATGTGAGGTTTAGGTGCGTGAGGCTAGGAACGGAGCCGAACCTGAGCACCACGGTTCTGCCAAGGCATGCCAGGCGGGCGAGCATTGGGAGGGCGTGCAGCGTGATCTCTGAAAATGCGCATTCCTCCACGAGGAGCTCCGTGATCGCTGAACCCGGCGCGTCGACCACAAGATGGTCAAGGTCCTCCGTGCAGCCGCAAGATTTGAGATGCAGCACCTCAAGCCGTGTGCAGTCGGTGAACAGCCTCTCGTACACAGCGACGGGCGTGGACGCGGCCACGTCTTGCAAGACGAGCGTGGTGAGCGCCTAGTAGGTGCGCAGCGGCGGGAGCGTGCAGTTGCCCAGAGTCAGGCTGCGGATGCGTGACCTGCCGCCGTCGTCGAGGAGGTCGTGGGGGAAGCAGTAGGCTGGCGCGTCACCATCATGATGGCAGGAGGACGCTGGCCTGGCGACAATCTCCAGATCGTCCACCCCCCACGCGCCGACGGCGGCCGCGACCAGGCGATCGATGCAGCCGCCGTCGTTCGTAGAGAAAAACTCGAGCCGGAGGGTCTTGGCGCGCCGGCGTGCGTCGCCGTCGCTACTACCGTCCGCTGCCACGAAGCTAGCGATGCTGTCGGTGAACGCCCTCGTGCTGCGGAGCTCCCAGTGCGCCATGAGACCGTCCAGGCTCCTGGTGTCACCCGGCAAGTTGCGCTCGCGAAGGTCGACGGACTGGTTGTACTCCGGCGGGAGTATGTCGCTCACCTTGAAGTCCAGCGCCGGCAGCTCGCGGGGGATATGCGCCCATCGCCGGGAGAGGACGGCGGTCGAGAGCGCGGTGCGGGTGTCCTCCAGCCTGCTCACTGTTAGGCGTAGCAAGTCGTCGGAGAGGGCGCTGAGGCGGTCCTCGCGGACGGTGCGGGGTCCTCGCACGAGACGACGCAGCTTCGCCATCGCCATGCGTCGGCAGCAGAACCGGTGGCTGGCAATTTGGGAGTACGAGATGGATGGATACCTTGGGAGTACGGGATGTGGGTGGTGCATATATAGATAGGCAGGAGCAGTTCGATACGGACGGGAACTGAGGTCGGCGAAGCCTTGCAATCGGATTTGACTTTTGTTTCAGAATCTGCAATCAGATTTGACTGACGATTCGCTACGGAACCCTTTGAATAGAACCGCCGCAGAGGGCACAACGGAGACGCACCGTGGTCCCATAGGAAAGACGGGCTTAGGCCGTCAAGAACACTGGTGACGGCCCGTGTACTGCTCTTCTCTTAAAAATCAACGACCAAATATGTCCGTGTATTGCAACAGGAAAAACAGCCCCACGTGCCCTTATCCACTCAATATGCATACATGCCTCATTTTTATACCTATAACATACTTTCTCCGTCCCATAATATAAAAACGTTTTTAACACTATACTAGTGTCAAAAACGTTCTTATATTTTGGAACAGAGGAGTAACAAACATGACTAATACCTCACCCTCAGATCCACATCCTTCATTTGAATATGACATAAGATCCATGTTTCGGCTTGTCCTCTTTGTTGTCCTCGTCGCCAGTGGTCGCGGTACCTTCTTCGTATCCGACGAGATCAAGAGCGTTGAACACAATTTTTTTTTACATCCGGCTAATATAATAGGGAAAATCACCACACTTAATATATGTCCGTGTTATCATGTAGATTGAGTAGTTTGTGTTAGATAGACCGTGAATCCTTAATTGAACTTCGCATGCATTATGACGGGTGTCACTGAACCGAGCGAGGCTAGTCGTATGTGAAGACGCGATGGAGAAAAAAGTTTGTTCCATATCCATACTTTAATAAATTGAACTAAAATAATACATCTTTACTCCTTTAAAAGAGTCAGTTGGTGTTGATGGTCCGTCTGCCCTTTTTGATGGGATGAAAATAAGAAAATATACAGCAGCAAGAGGAACCGCCATCCAGCCTCTCCATTACGTGAAGCCACCTCGAACTAAAAAAAAAGAATCCTAATTGAGTACTACTATTCTCCTGAAGCACCTGCCAGCACCGGCCTTTCTCCCCCAAAATCTGTCCACATGGTCTCTCCCATCGCGTGCTCTTAGGCCCCTCCCAATGCTCCACCTTGTACAGGTGCTAAGCCTTCCACATAGACAAAAAATCTGATGTGGCAAGTTATTTAAGAGGAGAGAGATGAGTATGGTGACCCCAGGAAGAACTAATGCTAAACGTGTGAACCTAGGCAAAACATTTAAAAAAAGGGAGCCCACCAATATATAAAGAGTTTTAGTTGCTAAATCATTAAATGAAGCAAGCTTAGCAACCATAAGCTAAGCACCTATGCATTGGAGAGTATAGTTGCTAAGCTATTTAATATGCTTAGCACCTCATCTAAGCACCCATGCATTGGCAGCAGCCTCATGGCCTCCCCCCATCCCGTATCTCTTGCCGCCTCTCACCTCTCCCGACCCCGAATCTCTTGCCGCCTCTCTCCTCCCCCAATCCCGTATCTCTTGCCGCCTCTCTCCTCCAATCCTACTCCCCGTTCTTCAGCTCCATCCCCTCCCTTTCAAAATTCAAACTGCGATGCCGCACCGCCATATTACTCCCGGGGTTCCCCATCCCTTATGCTCGCTATTTTCTTCTCTGCCTCCCAGAATACTCAGTTTCCGCTGCCCTGCTCGCTCGCCGTCGCCGGTACTGCCGAGTCGCCCGCTCACCGTCGCCGAAACGAGGAAACTGCAACCCCTGTCGGCTTGTTCGCTCGCCGTGCCAGGATTGCGTGGAGGCCGCTTACCCTGCCGGCGCGCCCGCTCGCCGTCTTCGACCGCTTCGAGGTCGAACCCCCTGCGGGCAAGCTCGATCGGGAATGTAGGAAATACTTATGTGTGGCTTGCAACATTTTTACTACATAGTTCCTGGAATATGTTTACCTCGATATGGAATTTACTGATGCACTTGAATATTGCTTGGAATACATGAATGGAATATAGTTCATGGAAGCCAGTACATATATGCTGGAAACAATATTTATTAATGCTGGAATATTTATTGTACTAAATGTATATTAGTCCGGGCACAACATATTATGGAATGCCATGTTGTTCATGGGATTGGCTCCATGAATTGGTAAAGCCTGTGAATTCGAATTGTAATTCAAATTCAGCGTGCGACTCACACGTACGTGCTTATGGGACAGTTTGCAGATGAAACTCCTTGATGGTTACTAATGATCGTGGTTGGTTAAGTTAACCTGGAATCTTTGTTTAAATAGATTTTATCTGGACATTTATCTGCAGTTTATATAGTTTGAAATTAACTGGAATAACACTATATAAAGGTCCCTAACCCCTAGCCTCAATTGATCATTGTGAGCGGAACCACGGAAAAGGATCGAGAAATAGGGGTTAGACCGTATGCGTATATCTCTTACATTGGCACCAGAGCCGATTAAGGGTTTGACGATTTTGTTAGTCGTCGAATCAATTACGATCTGGATTAGTATTCCGCTGCATACTCTGTCTTTCTTTCCTTAAAAAAAGGGAAAGAGATAGGCATGTACGTACACAACAGCTCCACCCAAGATTAGATCGATCTGGCTCGATTCCTCTCGACCGAGCGCCGCCGCCGCATTGCTCGACCTCCACCAATCAGCGCCGCCGCTCCGCTCGCATCAGCGCCCAACGCCACCGCATCCACCCCACGCCCACATCTCCACCTCTGGTCCGCCTCCCCATCCACCTCGGGCCGACCCTGCCACCGCTCGTGGCCGGCTCCTCCTCGACGTTCGCGCTGTTCCCCATCGACGTTTGCCCCGTCAACCTTGCCGAGCCGGAGGGAGCCCGCCGTGTTCGTCGCCAGCTTACTGCCGCCTCGTCAAGCTCGCCCTGACCAACTCTCGCCGGCCTGCTTCGCGTCCACGGCAAGGACTGCTCCGACATCAACAACGACAGGAACTTCAGGTAAATGAAGAAGAAACCAATTTCAATGGCTTCCAATGGGGTGTTCGCTGAATTACTCCGTGCCTACAAACTTGATGGAACAAACTACACGGTTTGGAAAAGGAAAATCATGTTCTTGCTTACGGCTGAGAATATTGATTATGTTTCTGAAACTCCGGCGCCTAACGAGCCAGCAGAGGATGCTACAGATGAAGAAAAGCAGGAATACAATGATGAACTGAAGCAATGGACCAAGGACAACAAGACTGCCATAGTTTATATCCTTGGCTCGATGACTGATTCGTTGGCTGCGGAATATGAGTCGGATGGAACAGCTTGTGGAATAATGCTCAGGCTGGAACAAGATTTTGGAGAAGTTTCCCTTGTGAAGGTGCTTAGTCTTGTATGGCAATTATATGGTAATAAATTTAAATTACCCCAAAGGCTATCAATCCAGATATGGTAAGGCCATAACTCGGAAAATATCGAATATGGTAATAAATTTAAATTACCACCAGGTATGGTAAGGCTATCCACGTATAGTAATAAATCATATAGTAATAAATCATAATTAATCCACGTATAGTAATAAATCAATCCAGGTATGGTAAGGTCATAACTCAGGAAATTTTGAATATGGTAATTATATGGTAATAAATTTAAATTACCCCAAAGGCTATCAATCCAGGTATGGTAAGGCCATAACTCGGGAAATATCGAATATGGTAATAAATCAGCGATCCGTCCGCATTACTAGCTCATCCGATAAAT
>NC_041380.1:284524081-284574494 GCF_002162155.2 Triticum dicoccoides | reverse complement strand
ATGGTAATAAATTTAAATTACCCCAAAGGCTATCAATCCAGGTATGGTAAGGCCATAACTCGGGAAATATCGAATATGGTAATAAATTTAAATTACCACTAGGTATGGTAAGGCTATCCACGTATAGTAATAAATCATATAGTAATAAATCATAATTAATCCACATATAGTAATAAATCAATCCAGGTATGGTAAGGTCATAACTCAGGAAATTTTGAATATGGTAATTATATGGTAATAAATTTAAATTACTCCAAAGGCTATCAATCCAGGTATGATAAGGCCATAACTCGGGAAATATCGAATATGGTAATAAATTTAAATTACCACCAGGTATGGTAAGGCTATCAATCCAGGTATGGCACGCCCTCACCTGATCACCTATCACAATCTCCAGCCCCACGCACGCACCAAAGAACCCACCCGGCACCAAACGCAGCTCCTCTCGACCCCCTCGAGTAAACGCCGCCACCGTCGTGCGATCTTCCTGACACAGACGCCGTCGCCGCCTCCTTCCCACCTACGGCGTCCCCCACGTCCATGGTGACGGCGCTCGCGTCCTACACTGACCCTCCGCCTCATATAGGTTGGTCGTTGATTGTGACGCCCTCGATTCAATCGTACACTAATCATACACGCAAATGTGTACGATCAAGATCAAGGACTCACGGGAAGATATCACAACACAACTCTAGACACAAATTAAAATAATACAAGCTTTATATTACAAGCCAGGGGCCTCGAGGGCTCGAATACATAAGCTCGAAAACAAAAGAGTCAGCGGAAGCAACAATATCTGAGTACAGACATAAGTTAAACAAGTTTGCCTTAAGAAGGCTAGCACAAAAGCATCTACGATCGAAAAGGCAAGGCCTCCTGCCTGGGAGCCTCCTAACTACTCTTGGTCGTCGGCGTCCGTCACGTGGTAGTAGGCACCCTCGGGGTAGCAGCAGTCGTCAAAGGTGGCATCTGGCTCCTGGACTCCACCATCTGGTTGCAACAACCAGAAAGAAGAAAGAAGGGGGAAAAGGGGGAGCAAAGCAACCGTGAGTACTCATCCAAAGTACTCGCAAGCAAGGATCTACACTACATATGCAACATTATCAAAGAAAGGCTGTATATGTGGACTGGGCTGCAGAAATGCCAGAATAGGGAGAAGGCCTAGTCCTATCGAAGACTAGCATCTTCTGGAAACCACCATCTTGCAGCAAACAAGAGGGAGTAGAGTAGCATAAAGTAAAGTGGTAGTAGTGTTATCAACCTCGGCCAGAGATCCTTTCTCGACTCCCTGCGAGAAAGCAATCCCAGAGCCATACTATCCAGTTATCATCACAATCAAATCCTCATTACCATCCAGTTCTCATCACAAGTATCCAGTTCTAGTTGTATCGATCGGGATACAACTCCAAGTGTCCGTTACCGTAGGACAGGCTATCGATAGATGTTTTCTTCCCTGCAGGGGTGCACCAACTTACCCACCACGCTCGATTGACTCCGGCCGGACACACTTTCCAGGGTCATGCCCGGCCTCGGCCAAACAATACGCCGCAACCCGACCTAGGCTTAATAGAGAGGCCAGCACGCCGGACTAAACCTATGCCCCCAGGGGTCATGGGCCATCTCCCCGGGAACTCCTGCACGTTGCGTGGGCGGCCGGTGAGCAGACCTAGCTACCTCCCTAAAAAGGCAGGAGCTTACCAGTCCAACCCGGCGCGCGCCGCTCCGTCGCTGACGTCTATTAAGCTTCGGCTGATGTACACGACGCAGAACGCCCATACTATGCCCACGTGATGGTTAGTGCTATCAGGCCAGAGGCCCCTCGGATCAAATATCCAAATCGTAGTGGATTAGGAACGCGCGGTAACAAGCAGAGACTCACGAAGGATGTGACCCCGTTGCCCCGTCTCGAGGACTTGCGGCAAGGGCTAAGAATGCCCGGCCACGCCTCGTAATTATCTCACGGGCACCTTCCAGGTCAACCCGTCTCCACATCACTTTCCAAGTAACAGTTGTAAAGTCCAAGTATCCGTGTGTCCAAACATCAAGAGGAAAACCCAAGGAATCACCCTCGGTGGGTTCCACTCAATGTAATCATCAAGGTGAACATAGAGGAATCACCCTCGAGGTTCACACTTGAGGGGTTGCACGACAGAGTCGTATCGGAAGTGGTTAAAGAGGAAATCACCCTCGATGACCACGACCGAATAGCTACACTACAGGGTTAACATCAGAAGTGTTGTAGAGGTCTCACCCTCGGCACTCGATAGTAACCCAGTAGTGTCGAGCAACTAAGGGGAAAGTGATGTGCGGTGTCGGGGCCTGGTCTTCGATCCCGTTGATCGGGTCTTCTGATTATCCAGCGGGGCAGTCGGGACAAGGCAGGGGTCACTGATGGATCATTAACCAACCTATACTAAGCAGTTTAGGATAAGCAGGTAAGGTACAATAACAGATACAAAAGCAGGCTATGCATCAGAATAGGAGCATACAATAACAGTAGCAAAATCTAATGCAAGCATGAGAGAAAGGAATGGGCGATATCGGGATGATCAAAGGGGGGGCTTGCCTGGTTGATCTGGCAAGAAGGGGTCGTTGTCGACGACGTAGTCGGTCACCGGGGCATCAGCGGCCTCGGGGTCTACCGGAGAGAAGAGGGGGAAGAAACAGTAAATACATAGTAAACAGAGGTAACACTAAGCATGACATGACGATACGTAGCGCTAAGCGTGCTCTAACGCGGTCCTAGACGTTATAGGTGAAGGGGGAAAACAACCGGGAAGGTGTTCCCGGTTCCGGACCTGTGTCAGACAGATGACCGGAGGGGAAAAGTTCCATGTTCAGCATGCTAGGGGCATGTGACAGATGAACGGACCGCGTATTCGGATTCGTTGGATCTTTCTGAGCAACTTTCATATAGAAAACATTTTCATCGGAGTTACGGTTTAAAAGTTACGGATTTTTAAAGTTTAAACCAATTTCTGAATTATTTTAAAAGCAGAAAAGGTTTATTGCGCCAGTAGTGACGTCAGCATTGCGTCAGCTCTGCTGACCAGTCAAACTGACAGGTGGGACCCACCTGTCAGCCTCTCTGTCTAACAGAGGCTTAACTAAGCTAACAGGGTTAGTTAGGGGGCGTGGGCCCCAGCAGTCAGTGACTGGTTAGGTTAACTAATTAGTTTTATTTATAAAACCGGTTTAGTTAATCTAATTACGTGGTGGGGCCCACACGTCAGTGTCACAGAGAAGCCCAGTCAGCATGTTGACTGGTCAAACCAGTCAACAGGGTCCCGTGGGGCCCAGCGTCAGTGACTCAGGTGATGGGGCCCACGCATCCATGTTGGTGGTTGCGCCGGGGAGGGCTCCGGTGACCAAGGCGACGGCGGCGCCTCGCCGGAGTTGGCCGGAGCCGCGCTACAGGGGGCCTTCGGACCTACGGCTTGGACCTAAGGGAGCGGCCCGGCACCGCGCACACGATGGTGACGATGACTGGCGTCGGGGACGACCGGAGCATCGCCGGCGACGACCTTCGGGCGTGTGATGGCGAAGGCGAAGCAGCGTGCTACAGAACGAAAGGAAGGGCTGGGGAGGATCCCCGTGGTGCGGCGAGTCCAACGGGCTTGAGCCCGTGACCAAAAGGTCACCGGAGTCTCGCCGGCGACGAGCTCCGCGGCGCTGCGTTCGGGCGCACCTGGGGAAGCAGCTAGGGGGCGCGCCAAGTAGGCAAGGAGAGGGAGAAGGTAGGAGAGCTCACCGGGGAGGCACAAGGTGGCCCGGTGTAAGATTAGTAGCAGCAGCAGTTGCCGGAGACGACGGAGTTCGCCGGCGACAGAGGCGAAAGGGGGCGGCTCGATCCGCACCCCGCAGTGGCTCCCGGCTCGCGCTCACAGACGGGGACGGGGTAGACGACGACGGCAGAGACGATGGGCACGATGGCGAGGCGAACGGCGCTCGATGGCCGCGAGGACGGGCGAGGCACGGCAGCGACCGCGTCGGACTCCTCTCCAGAACGAAGGAGTGGGAGAGGGAGAGGCGGAGAGGGCGAGGGGGGGTTCGAGGCGTGGGTGGAGGTAGGTGAGGAGGAGGTCGAGGCGTCGAGGGGAGGGGCCCTTATCCACCCGCGGCGTTGCCGGCGAGGTGGTCGGGCGGCGACGCGCCACTGTAGCGGTGCGCACCGGGGGAACAGGAGGGAGGGGAGAGCGATGCGGGGAGCTGGGCCGGCTGGTTGAGGTGGGCCGAGGCCCATTGGGGGCACGGTGGCCAGCTGGGCTAGTCGGCCCAGTTGAGGGGGGGGGCTTTTCCCTTTTCTTTGTTTTGTTTTTGTTTTTTTTTCAGCAGCTTTTGCATTTTCTTTTTGCCTCAATTGGCTTTGCAAAATTATGCCACTGGCCAAAACAACCTCAAAGAATTATTAGGCACTGCCAAAAAAAGATTGTGAGGCTTTAGAAATAGTTTGCCATTTTCATAAATTAAAAAGGCATTTAATGTATTTCTTAGGCCACTGTTTGAAGTAGCTTAGGCCACTCAAACCTTTTTGCAAAAATGTTGGTTCACCACCAAAATTAGTTGTCGATTATTCTGCACATGATGAACATTTTTGTATTCATGTCTGAGCATTTTGAATTTCAGACAAAATTTGAATTTGAAATCAACTGGAATGTGAAAGAACATGAGACAATAATGATGAGGCACATGTTTAGCAAAAAGATTAACTTAACCCCAGGGGTTACTGTAGCATCATTACACCGGGGTGTTACAACTCTCCTCCTCTAAAAAGAAATTCTCGTCCCGAGAATTAAGAGGTAGAAGGGAAGAGATCGGGGTATTCAGCCCGGAGGTTATCTTCGCGTTCCCAAGTGGCTTCCTCTTTAGTATGATTCGACCATTGCACCTTGAGGAACTTAGTAACCTTCTGGCGGGTTCGACGTTCAGCTTCTTCAAGAATGCAGATCGGATGCTCTTTGTAAGTGAGATCATCTTGAACTTCAATCAATTCCGGATCCACTTCACGTTCCGGATCCTTGAAGCATCGACGAAGTTGCGACACATGGAAGACGTCATGAACGTGAGAGAACTGAGGTGGCAACTCCAGTTGATAAGCCACCAGTCCACGACGGGCGAGAATACGGAAGGGACCAATGTAGCGAGGAGCTAACTTTCCCTTGACTCCGAACCGATGAGTGCCTCTCAAAGGAGTGACACGCAGATAAGCTTGTTCACCAGGTTGATAAGTTGAACCCCAGTGTTTCCGGTCATAGTTGCTCTTCTGGCGGGATTGGGCCGCCTTGAGATTATCCCGGACAATGCGAACCTGCTCTTCAGCTTGTTGAATAATGTCTGGACCAATGAGTGCTCGTTCCCCAGTTTCTGACCAATTCAGAGGGGTTCGGCACTTACGTCCATAAAGCACTTCAAAGGGTGCCATCTTCAAGCTGGCTTGATAGCTGTTGTTATAAGAGAACTCCGCATAAGGGAGAGATTCTTCCCACTTCTTGCCGAAAGAAATAACACAAGCTCGAAGCATGTCTTCAAGAATTTGATTGACTCGCTCGACTTGGCCTTGGGATTGGGGATGATAAGCAGTGCTCCAGGTAATATGAGTTCCCATTGCCTCTTGGAAACTATCCCAGAACTTAGAAGTGAAAATATTGCCGCGGTCTGAACTGATCTCCTTCGGAATGCCGTGGAGTGACACAATTCGGGAGATATACAAGGTTGCCAATTGACTAGCAGTGATAGTCTCCTTGACTGGCAGAAAGTGAGCAACCTTCGAGAATTGGTCGATGACGACAAAGATAGCATCGTTACCTTTCTGAGACTTGGGAAGGCCAGTGACGAAGTCCATTTGGATCTTATCCCACTTCCATTCAGGAATCGGAAGCGGTTGTAGAAGTCCAGCCGGTTTTTGATGTTCTGCTTTGACGCGACGGCAAACGTCACATTCTTCGATATATCGAGCAATGTCTTGCTTCATTTTAGACCACCAGTACTTCTGACGGATGTCTAGATACATCTTGGTACTTCCCTAATGAATAGAGAGAGGGGTGTCATGCGCTTCTTTCATCACCTTCTCTGTCATAAGCTCGAACCGGGGTACGACAATGCGATCTCTGAAGTATAAGGTTCCATCTTCACCAAGTGAGAAATCTCTGGATTTTTCTAAGGCAAGATCCTTTTTCATCAGATCAACATGAGCATCTTTGGCTTGAGCAGACTTGATTGCTTTCAGAAGAGTTGGTTCCAGAACAAGGTTATTCAGAGAACCCTGTGGAACTAGTTGAAGGTTCAGCTTGCATAGCTCTTCATAAAGGCGGGGTTGAGCTTTGTAGACCTGGTGATTATTGCAATAAGACTTTCGGCTTAGGGCATCGGCCATTACATTAGCCTTGCCAGGTGTATAAGATATACCGCAGTTGTAGTCAGCAATAGCTTCCATCCATCGCTGCTGACGGAGGTTCAGATCTGGCTGAGTAAACAGGTACTTCAGACTCTGATGATCAGTGAAGATCTCACAACGATTACCGAGAAGGTATTGTCGCCATAGCTTCAATGCAAAGATAACCGCTGCAAGCTCAAGGTCATGAACCGGGTAGTTTTCTTCGTGAGGACGCACTTGACGGGAGGCATAGGCAATCACCTTGCGCTCTTGCATTAGAACATAGCCTAATCCTTGACGTGAAGCGTCACAATAGATGACAAAGTCCTTGCGAGAATCAGGGGGAGCAAGCACTGGGGCAGAAGTCAGTTTATCCTTGAGTGCCTGGAAACTTTCCTGACATTTGTCTGTCCAATCGAACTTAACGCCTTTGTGAAGCAGATTAGTCAGTGGCTTGGCGATCTTGGAGAAGTTCTCGACAAAGCGGCGACAATAGCTGGCCAGTCCGAGAAAGCTTCTGACTTGCTTGACAGTCTTCGGAGGGGTCCAGTCAAGAATAGCCTGAACGCGCTCTGGGTTGACGGCAATACCATCCTTGGAGATAACATGACCAAGGTAGGTGACTTCGGGTAACCAGAATTCACATTTGGAATACTTGGCATAAAGTTGATGCTCTCGAAGCTTCTCCAGAACCAGACGAAGATGTTCAGCATGTTCTTCTTTATTCTTCGAATATACCAGTATATCATCCAGATAGACTACGACGAACTTGTCGAGGTAATCCATGAATATATAGTTCATCAGACGAGAGAATGTAGCTGGAGCATTGGTTAAACCGAATGACATGACGGTGTACTCGTAAGAACCATAACGAGTCACAAATGCGGTCTTTGGAATATCCTCTTCACGAACACGGATCTGGTGGTAACCCAACCTCAAGTCGAGTTTAGAGAATATTGATGAACCAGCCAGTTGATCATACAGATCATTGATCCGAGGAAGGGGATATTTGTTTTGAATTGTAGCTTGGTTGATAGGACGATAGTCTTGGACCAAACGGTTCGTACCGTCCTTCTTCTTGACGAAGAGAGAAGGTGCTCCCCAAGCAGAGGAACTTGGACGAATAAAACCCTTGTGAAGAGATTTGTTGATTTCCTCCTTAAGCTCAAGGAGTTCATGAGGTGGCATCTTGTAGGGTCGTTTTGCAATAGGAACGGTGCCTGGTTTCAAGTCGATGACGAACTCGACAGCTCGGGCAGGGGGTATTCCTGGAAGTTCTTCTGGAAATACGTCTTGGAAGTTGCGAACGACTAGAATCTTTTCAATTCCCTCAAGAGGTGCCGCGTTCAACGCATTCAAAGCATAAAGTCGTGCTTCAGCGTTTTGAACAAGCTGAGCATGGTAGCTTACTATCTCATCGGAAGGATGTAGGAGGTGAACGACCTTGGTGGCGCAAACGATAGAGGCAGTATGCGCTTTCAACCATTCCATTCCCAGAATGAGGTCAATATTGGAAGAATCAAGAATAATGGGAGAAACACGAAATTCCAACCCTTCAATTTCAACGGGGACGTCGCGACCAATCATGGTAGTTCGACACTGACCCGCAGGGGTACGTACCACTATCGGAGTGTTCATGGGCTCGCAACGAATGTCATGTGCGTAAGCAAAATTTTCTGACATGAATGAATGTGATGCTCCTGAATCGAATAAAACAGAAGCCGGTACTGAATTAACAAGAAGAGTACCCATCACAGTGGCAGGCTGGTCTTGAGCTTCATTCAGATCAACATGATTAGCCTAACCATGACCATAAGGTCTGGCATTATTGTTATGGGGCTGATTGTTACGGCCAGTTGAAGGTAGAGCCAGCTGGCTCTTTTTCTGAGTGCACTCTTTAGCAAGGTGGCCGGGGCGGCCACATCTGAAGCACAGACCATCATTGGGATCGGGAGCAGGAGCTTGGGATGGTACATCTCGAACAGGCTGCCTCTCTGGTGGAGGAGGCGGACGAGGTGCAGCATAGGACTGTCTTGGTGTAGGTGCGGTTGGACGATACATGTTGTGGGGAATCCATATCCGACGCTTCTGCGCTGACGGGCCCGAAGATGGGCCAGCGTCACGGCTACGCCTGAGGGATCCCTGGTGTTCCTGAAGACCAGTCTCAACCTGAATAGCCTTGTTCACCAAGGTGGCGAAGTCGGCAAAGTCATGAATGAGCAGTGCTAGCTTGATATCTGGGTGAAGTCCATCACGAAACTTTTCTTGCTTACGAGCATCAGTTGCAATGTCTTCTTCAGCATAACGTGACAAGTCCAGAAATTCCCGTTGATAAGCATCTACAGTCTTGTTGCCTTGGGTGAGGTTGCGGAACTCTCGCTTCTTCCTGTCCATGGTTCCCTGAGGAATGAAACGGGCACGGAAGGTAGCTTGGAAATCCGGCCAAGTAATGACCGTTCCAGCAGGTAGGGTACGCCTGTGGCTGTCCCACCATTGAGCAGCAGGACCCTTCAGAAAGAAAGATGCGAAGGTGACATAGCTGGCAGGGGCAACACTAGCAGACTCCATTTCATATGTGATGTTGCGGAGCCAGTCATCAGCATCAAGGGGTTGAGTTGAGCTGCGGTAGATAGATGGGTTGAGGCGCATGAAGTCCTACAGAGTTACTCGGGTTGGATGTTGATTCATGTTCGGACGAGGAAACTGAGCCATCATTCCTTCCATGAACTGGCGAGTTAACTCAAACTGTTGCCTCATTCCAGTAAAGAATTCAGGCGGTGGTGGGTCGTTGGCACCACAGCCACGACCAGCGGGTCTAACCATCCTGCTAACATGTAACAGGGGTAGTTCAGCATTGAGCATTTGCAAAGACAAGGATCATTCATGATGAAAACATGCATAATAAAGGAGGTACGATGGATTCCACTCCGTAGTCAACACGACAGGGTGTGCACTACTCAAAAAGCTATTCTAAGGAATAACTATGGCTTCATCCAACTTCGGGGTGAATGTGGTCACGGGATCCTAATGTTAGTAAATTCATTTAACCCGAGTAGAAGAGAGTTCAGAGTCCCAGAGTATAGACGAGGAGTAAAAGATGCTAATACCACCCATATGGCGACGTGGGCCCGTAAGCCACACAGCCAATGTTAGTAAAAGTTTTCAGTGACTAGACTCAACTTCGGCCAAGGAGTTGGAAAGGAGGCTACCTACAGGCAGTCGGCTCTGATACCAACTTGTGACGCCCTCGATTCAATCGTACACTAATCATACACGCAAATGTGTACGATCAAGATCAAGGACTCACGGGAAGATATCACAACACAACTCTAGACACAAATTAAAATAATACAAGCTTTATATTACAAGCCAGGGGCCTCGAGGGCTCGAATACATAAGCTCGAAAACAAAAGAGTCAGCGGAAGCAACAATATCTGAGTACAGACATAAGTTAAACAAGTTTGCCTTAAGAAGGCTAGCACAAAAGCATCTACGATCGAAAAGGCAAGGCCTCCTGCCTGGGAGCCTCCTAACTACTCTTGGTCGTCGGCGTCCGTCACGTGGTAGTAGGCACCCTCGGGGTAGCAGCAGTCGTCAAAGGTGGCATCTGGCTCCTGGACTCCACCATCTGGTTGCAACAACCAGAAAGAAGAAAGAAGGGGGAAAAGGGGGAGCAAAGCAACCGTGAGTACTCATCCAAAGTACTCGCAAGCAAGGATCTACACTACATATGCAACATTATCAAAGAAAGGCTGTATATGTGGACTGGGCTGCAGAAATGCCAGAATAGGGAGAAGGCCTAGTCCTATCGAAGACTAGCATCTTCTGGAAACCACCATCTTGCAACAAACAAGAGGGAGTAGAGTAGCATAAAGTAAAGTGGTAGTAGTGTTATCAACCTCGGCCAGAGATCCTTTCTCGACTCCCTGCGAGAAAGCAATCCCAGAGCCATACTATCCAGTTATCATCACAATCAAATCCTCATCACCATCTAGTTCTCATCACAAGTATCCAGTTCTAGTTGTATCGATTGGGATACAACTCTAAGTGTCCGTTACCGTAGGACAGGCTATCGATAGATGTTTTCTTCCCTACAGGGGTGCACCAACTTACCCACCACGCTCGATTGACTCCGGCCGGACACACTTTCCAGGGTCATGCCCGGCCTCGGCCAAACAATACGCCGCAACCCGACCTAGGCTTAATAGAGAGGCCAGCACGCCGGACTAAACCTATGCCCCCAGGGGTCATGGGCCATCTCCCCGGGAACTCCTGCACGTTGCGTGGGCGGCCGGTGAGCAGACCTAGCTACCTCCCTAAAAAGGCAGGAGCTTACCAGTCCAACCCGGCGCGCGCCGCTCCATCGCTGACGTCTATTAAGCTTCGGCTGATGTACACGACGCAGAACGCCCATACTATGCCCACGTGATGGTTAGTGCTATCAGGCCAGAGGCCCCTCGGATCAAATATCCAAATCGTAGTGGATTAGGAACGCGCGGTAACAAGCAGAGACTCACGAAGGATGTGACCCCGTTGCCCCGTCTCGAGGACTTGCGGCAAGGGCTAAGAATGCCCGACCACGCCTCGTAATTATCTCACGGGCACCTTCCAGGTCAACCCGTCTCCACATCACTTTCCAAGTAACAGTTGTAAAGTCCAAGTATCCGTGTGTCCAAACATCAAGAGGAAAACCCAAGGAATCACCCTCGGTCGGTTCCACTCAATGTAATCATCAAGGTGAACGTAGAGGAATCACCCTCGAGGTGCACACTTGAGGGGTTGCACGACAGAGTCGTATCGGAAGTGGTTAAAGAAGAAATCACCCTCGATGACCACGACCGAATAGCTACACTACAGGGTTAACATCAGAAGTGTTGTAGAGGTCTCACCCTCGGCACTCGATAGTAACCCAGTAGTGTCGAGCAACTAAGGGGAAAGTGATGTGCGGTGTCGGGGCCTGGTCTTCGATCCCGTTGATCGGGTCTTCTGATTATCCAGCGGGGCAGTCGGGACAAGGCGGGGGTCACTGATGGATCATTAACCAACCTATACTAAGCAGTTTAGGATAAGCAGGTAAGGTACAATAACAGATACAAAAGCAGGCTATGCATCAGAATAGGAGCATACAATAACAGTAGCAAAATCTAATGCAAGCATGAGAGAAAGGAATGGGCGATATCAGGATGATCAAAGGGGGGGCTTGCCTGGTTGATCTGGCAAGAAGGGGTCGTTGTCGACGACGTAGTCGGTCACCGGGGCATCAGCGGCCTCGGGGTCTACCGGAGAGAAGAGGGGGAAGAAACAGTAAATACATAGTAAACAGAGGTAACACTAAGCATGACATGACGATACGTAGCGCTAAGCGTGCTCTAACGCGGTCCTGGACGTTATAGGTGAAGGGGGAAAACAACCGGGAAGGTGTTCCCGGTTCCGGACCTGTGTCAGACAGATGACCGGAGGGGAAAAGTTCCATGTTCAGCACGCTAGGGGCATGTGACAGATGAACGGACCGCGTATTCGGATTCGTTGGATTTTTCTGAGCAACTTTCATATAGAAAACATTTTCATCGGAGTTACGGTTTAAAAGTTACGGATTTTCAAAGTTTAAACCAATTTCTGAATTATTTTAAAAGCAGAAAAGGTTTATTGCGCCAGTAGTGACGTCAGCATTGCGTCAGCTCTGCTGACCAGTCAAACTGACAGGTGGGACCCACCTGTCAGCCTCTCTGTCTAACAGAGGCTTAACTAAGCTAACAGGGTTAGTTAGGGGGCGTGGGCCCCAGCAGTCAGTGACTGGTTAGGTTAACTAATTAGTTTTATTTATAAAACCGGTTTAGTTAATCTAATTACGTGGTGGGGCCCGCACGTCAGTGTCACAGAGAAGCCCAGTCAGCATGTTGACTGGTCAAACCAGTCAACAGGGTCCCGTGGGGCCCAGCGTCAGTGACTCAGGTGATGGGGCCCACGCATCCATGTTGGTGGTTGCGCCGGGGAGGGCTCCGGCGACCAAGGCGACGGCGGCGCCTCGCCGGAGTTGGCCGGAGCCGCGCTACAGGGGGCCTCCGGACCTACGGCTTGGACCTAAGGGAGCGGCCCGGCACCGCGCACACGATGGTGACGATGACTGGCGTCGGGGACGACCGGAGCATCGCCGACGACGGAAAAGGCGGCGACGACCTTCGGGCGTGTGATGGCGAAGGCGAAGCAGCGTGCTACAGAACGAAAGGAAGGGCTGGGGAGGATCCCCGTGGTGCGGCGAGTCCAACGGGCTTGAGCCCGTGACTAAAAGGTCACCGGAGTCTCGCCGGCGACGAGCTCCGCGGCGCTGCGTTCGGGCGCACCTGGGGAAGCAGCTAGGGGGCGCGCCAAGTAGGCAAGGAGAGGGAGAAGGTAGGAGAGCTCACCGGGGAGGCACAAGGTGGCCCGGTGTAAGATTAGTAGCAGCAGCAGTTGCCGGAGACGACGGAGTTCGCCGGCGACAGAGGCGAAAGGGGGCGGCTCGATCCGCACCCCGCAGTGGCTCCCGGCTCGCGCTCACGGACGGGGACGGGGTAGACGACGACGGCAGAGACGATGGGCACGATGGCGAGGCGAACGGCGCTCGATGGCCGCGAGGACGGGCGAGGCACGGCGGCGACCGCGTCGGACTCCTCTCCAGAACGAAGGAGTGGGAGAGGGAGAGGCGGAGAGGGCGAGGGGGGGTTCGAGGCGTGGGTGGAGGTAGGTGAGGAGGAGGTCGAGGCGTCAAGGGGAGGGGCCCTTATCCACCCGCGGCGTTGCCGGCGAGGTGGTCGGGCGGCGACGCGCCACTGTAGCGGTGCGCACCGGGGGAACAGGAGGGAGGGGAGAGCGATGCGGGGAGCTGGGCCGGCTGGTTGAGGTGGGCCGAGGCCCATGGGGGGCACGGTGGCCAGCTGGGCTAGTCGGCCCAGTTGAGGGGGGGGGCTTTTCCCTTTTCTTTGTTTTGTTTTTGTTTTTTTTTCAGCAGCTTTTGCATTTTCTTTTTGCCTCAATTGGCTTTGCAAAATTATGCCACTGGCCAAAACAACCTCAAAGAATTATTAGGCACTGCCAAAAAAAGATTGTGAGGCTTTAGAAATAGTTTGCCATTTTCATAAATTAAAAAGGCATTTAATTTATTTCTTAGGCCACTGTTTGAAGTAGCTTAGGCCACTCAAACCTTTTTGCAAAAATGTTGGTTCACCACCAAAATTAGTTGTCGATTATTCTGCACATGATGAACATTTTTGTATTCATGTCTGAGCATTTTGAATTTCAGACAAAATTTGAATTTGAAATCAACTGGAATGTGAAAGAACATGAGACAATAATGATGAGGCACATGTTTAGCAAAAAGATTAACTTAACCCCAGGGGTTACTGTAGCATCATTACACCGGGGTGTTACATTGATGGAGTGGGATGTGCCGCTGCGGTTTGGGGAGGCGCAATCACGATCTGGTTGGGATCTCAGTGTGGACTCGTTCTCTACGATGAAGGATGGCGCTGCCTCCCTGGCAAATGGGATCGGAGGAAGGGGCTCTACGTCGTGAATGTCGGCGAGGCAGCGGCCGAAGGCGAGCCCGACGGTGAGCACGGGTGTTCGTCCCATGAAATAGGCGGCCACGGAGGGCGGATCTGAGGCCACCCCAATCGCCGGTGGCCCTTCCTCCCATCGCTCATCGCCTCCATTCTCTCTCTCCTCTAAATCTTTGTCGCCCCTGCCTGATTCTGGCCGACGCCATCCGGCTCTCGCATCGACCACCACCAGCACGGCTGCGGACGAGGCGCAACCGCAGACGCCGCCGCCGCCATCCTCATCCACCTCCTCCACCATCCTTCCCAGCCGTCGTCGGGGGCACCCGCCATCTGCGCTCTAGCCCACCCGCTCCCTCCTATCCCCTCCCCCTGCCTGCCAGCCCCGTGATCCATCGCACAGATGGCAGGTACTACAGCGACCTCCTCCCCAGCGGATCCGGCCTCCTCCGATGGAGATCCATCCTGGGCACCGCCTTATTCTCATGCGTGCACGTCTATATCAATGTCTCATTCCACCTCACCTCACCTGAGCCTTTACCTTCCCACCTCTGCTTCAGATCCACATCACTTTGCAAGGTATGTGCTTGATTGTTCCGAACTGGATCGATGGATTATGCAAGGTACTTTGGGTGTCATCATTGACGGCAATTGTCACGCCATGCTACCATCGGAGGGGTCCCTCATCGATGATTAGGGTCTTCCGAACTGCACGAGCTCCATTGAGAAGGATGTTTTTAATTCTGGTTTTGCCTACATGCTTTCTTTGCCTGTATCTACTTAGCTAATGTCTTCTTATAGATAGTAGCTGCTGAAGTGGTGATCAAAGTTGTTCACTATAACGCATGCACACCAAAGAACAAATCTGAGTCACATGCCTACTTCTATTGGTTTCTACAAAGAGCGGCTAGCTTAGATCTTAGACCAGTCGGTCACTGTCGAGGTCGCCAAGGTGATCTTACAACACCGCCGTGGGGATTTCTCATGATTTTATGTAGGCAAGCTGCAAGCGATGGTGGTGATTGGCTGGGTGGTGTCGCTGCCTTGGGAAGAGACGAAGTGATGGTAAAAGTAAGCAGGATCCGATGATTCTTCCGTGGGGATAGCCAAAGTCAAGATGTCGACTACAGACTCGTCGCAGACTTGCAGTGAACCTGGATGCGGCAAGCCTGATTTGTGGATCAATGGCGGGTCTTGACTTTGTTAGGCCGGGATTGGATGGTTTGCGGAGGGTGGTGTGCTTGATTGGGTTCCCATGGAAGAATGTGGCCTCCTCGTGGATCTGGTCATGCCCATCCTAGAGAACATTGTGTCCCTAGCTCCCTCGAGGAGCAAGGACAGTGCAAGCGGCAGCAGGGGGTAGGGGTAGATGTGGGGAGGGATGTCGGCGGCTGCTCGAGGTCATCATGATGAAACCCTTGACGTCCCATCTTTATCAATGGAAGTGGAAGAGTACGAAGTCGAGATTGGATAGGAGTTTGAGTTCTTTTTGGCACTGATCGGTTCCCCACTTTAGAGATGTATTTTTTTGCGTGCGAGCAAACAGTGGGTTGATTCTAAAAGGGATAGGCACTTTTCAACAGAAGTGCATGACGGACCAAAAATATGACCTCATTTTATTTGTTTGATAGATATCGTATTATTCGTTGTTGTTCGTTCGGTGAAATTTCCTAATATTTGATTGTTGTGTTTCTAATTAGAGCACCCCATAATCACCCAATATGAGGGGATGATAAATGAAAGATACTGATTATAAATTTTAAAGAGCCCGTGGCAACGCACGGGCGTTATACTAGTTGTAATAAGTTCTCTTTTGAGACACTCGATGTAATAAGTGTGTGATTGCTACTCTGTTATAAATTCTTCAAGTACTGTGTGGTGTCAGCATTACTGATCCAGGGATGACACCTGAGCACAGAGATTGGACCGTTTGAGGTCTGGTCGCTACAGTTGCTAAGCGAAATCATTAAATAAGAAGTACTTCTTTCAAAGATTACTCCACCTTCTCAGATTATGACAAGTGACGCACTATATATATGTCACTTGTCGCAACATGTAAGTTTTCTCTTTTTTCTTAGATTCATTTATTCAAAACGTTTTATCTCTTAAACCATGGGTTAAATCTTGAACCGTTTTCACTGTTAAATTTCTCGTGTCGGAATCTTCAAAACTAAATCCCATGTTGATAAGTTTTGATATACTTTTTTTCATAAAAAAACCAGACAAAAAAAAATGAACCGGAAGCACATTCTTTTTCCTTTTTGAAAACCATTTTCGAGAGGCACGACCGTGCCTGTCGTGACCAAATCCGCGTCTCACATGGAAACAAAACCTTGTCTCTCGCGAGAAAAAAAACACATTTTTTTTCATTTCTCAGAGGCACGGCCATACCTCTCGCGGAAGCAAAATTATATCTCTCATGAAAGGAAAAAAGGAAAAAAACATATTTTTTTCCATTTCCGAGAGGCACGACCGCGCCTCTCACGGAAGCAAAATCTTATCTCTCAAAGAAGAAAAAAAGAATAGAAAATATTTTTTTCCGTTTTCGAGAGGCCTCTCGTTAAAGCAAAACCGTGCCTCTCACGAAAAAAAAGAAAAACGTGTCTTTTTTGTTTCCAAAAGGCACATCCTTGCATTTAGCGGAAGCAAAACCGTGCCTCTCATGAAAAAAAAAGAGAGAAAACAAATTTTTTCACGCAATTTTTTCAGAAACACAGGTGAAAAACCAACAAGCCAAAAAGACCATCTAAGAAGCCAAAAACGCTTTAGAAAAAATAAAATAAAAACAAAATTCGAAGAGAGCGCCCAGAGCACGACACGTGACGGTGGCTGAGAACGCACCAAGTGACGCGCTCTGAGCCTACCTCAAGTGACACTTGGGACGCTCACTTTGTTCCCAGAGTGAAAACAACATCTGGAATACCGACCATTATTCCCGAAGGAGGGCTCACTTTTGAATAGACGGATATACAAAAAAGGGAAAACTCGCATGTTGTGACAAGTGGCGCACAACTAGAGTGATGGGAGTGACCATTGCAAGATGTACTCCTTAATTAGTGATTTTGAAGAAATTGAACTGGAGAGCTGAGGGCACCGTGGGCACGCCAAAAAATGGGCTTCGATCCAAACACCGCTCAAGCACTTGGTTAACGCCAAATATTTGGCTTAGCAGGTGGAAAACCCTCGCCGCTCACTGTGCCGTAATGTCGAGTTTTTGAACTGGGTTGCCCGAGCGAACAATGCATTGGGCCGACCTAATTGCTAGCGAAGCATTTTTTCTGTACAATATATTTTTACCGGTTTTGTGAACCTTCTTGAAAGTTCCTGAACCGGGTTTTTTCTTGTTGGTTTCTACTTCTGGGGTTTTCGGTTTTTCCATTTTCTTTTTATTTTTCTTTATTTTTTTCGTTTTCCCGTTTTTTTTTTGTGTTTCTTTTTTTTGCAATTTCCAAGAATTCTTAAAAAGTTCAGACTTTCATACGTTGTTCAAAATTTCAAATTTTGTTCACTTTCCAAAAAATGTTTGGATTCGAAAATTTGGTTCACCTTTTTGAAAAATGTTCGGTATTTCAATATTTTGTTCATGTTTTTCCAAAAAAATGCATTTTCCGAAAATGTTTTGAAATTTGAATTTGTTCATGTTTTTCAAAAATTGTTCACTTTTTTTTACAGAATTTAGGAATTTGTTCACAATCCAGAAATTGTTCAAGTATTCCAATTTTTGTTCACGTTTTTAAAGTTTGTTTAGAATTTCAATATCTTGTTGACGTTTTTCAAAATTTGTTCATTTTTACAAAAATATGGAATTTTGAAATTTGTTCAGGCGTTACAAAAATTGCACACGCTTTTTCTATAGGGTTCAGAATTGTGGGGTTCTTAGATGGCGCGTGGGTGGGCACTCGACACGTTTCGCCATGTGAGTGGAAGCACCATCAATCGAGTAAATAGAATAGTTCCCCTTGGCTAACGCTGGATCAAGATAGCAATGCTTAACTAAGGTCAAGGCCATGGATACAGAGAGTAATAAATTTGGAGCCTAATCAAGCGCAGATTTACTGGAGACAAAGGGGCATGGATGTATGCAGGGATGATTACCTCGCCGTCGCCGCCCGCCGGGGGATTCTGCTTCGCGGCGAGAGAGGGGGAGGTGCTTGGCCGGGCAAGGAGGTCCTGTCGCCGCACCGCTGGGAGGAGGGGTTCTTCTACCCTTACCCTCGCCGGCTGCCTGCCCCTGCCGCCGTCTCCGCTCTCCTTTTTTTCTCTACTAGGGCTGCTCTGCAGTCTCCAGTTCAGTTAGTTGTCACAACAAGTAGTTTGGCATCACTATTAGAGTTAGATCTTGACCGGGTCAACGGACCGATGTATACACAAACTTTTTATGGAAAAAAAGAAGAAAAAAAGGTTGGGTGATGGCACGGAGCGATGGGCCCGGTATGCGTGTGGTGTGGTGCGAGGATTGGTAAGGCGTCGGTCCTGGTCGACACTCGAGACACCAAAAAGTGTGTCGAAGGATTCGGGGAAGAACAGGAAAGAAACTGGTAGCAGATTCTGCAAACCGGGCCATTCGGTGTAATAATCATCAGTTTGCGGGACGAAGCCCATAAACCTGTCCCAAATAGATCCTTCAAATCCGTCCGCTTCGACTTATTTTTATGAGATTCCAAATCCGTGAGCCCATTTCCTTCATATCTACCAGATTTTACCCGATTTTGTTGGCTTCCCTTTTCCTTGGCGCTAAGGCATTTTCTTCGGCTTCAATTCTTACCTTCCATGTCGCCACTGCCTCCAACCTTGCCGTCTGGCCCACCGGCGCCGGAATTCGGCGGGATGGCGTATCCGCCGCCCTGGGGTGCCCCATACCACACGCCATCACCGCCTCCACTTATCCGAGTTGTGGGGTTCAGAATTTTTTCATGTTTTTTTTAAAGAAACCACTTTTAGTAAAATGTTCGGTATTTCTATATTTTGTTCTTGTTTTTTTAAAATTGTTCACTTTTTCAAAAACTTTTAAGAATTTCTGAAATTGTTCATGTTTTTGTGTATAGATTAATTTTTTCCATATTTTCAAAAAGTATTCGGAAATTTAAAAACGTATGGAATTTCAAAACTTTGTGTACGTTTTCAAAAATTGTTCACAAACTCGATTGCTCACATTTTCTCTAGTTGATCGCGTTTGTCAAGAAAAGTTCAGATTTTTAAAAAGTGTTCAATTGTTTTGGAAAATATTTGGATATGCCATTCTAATTATTTCTTAAAAGTTTGTGGTGTGTATCAGTCACTAACAACAGGCATCATTTGGGGGCAGCTAGCTACACTCGTTATATAGCGAGGGGTTATGAGACTGCACGGTATTTTTGCCAATTTTTCACCGCTCGTTACAGTACCACCTGATTGGCTGGCTCACTTGCGCTACCCGCCTGATAGGAGGTCCCTTGGCAGGCTGGGGGAAGCAACTAGTTGACGATCGCTCGTTCAGGAGCCCCGCAAAGATCACTTGCGGAAGGGCTGAGAGCGCGCCACGTGTTGCGCTCTCTCCGGATTTTGTTTTTATTTTCCGCACGCATTTTCGGCTTTTAAACCAGTTTTTTCATGCGTTTTTTGACCTTTTGGTTTTTCATCGGTCTTTCTTAACTTTTGGACAAAAAAAAATTCACATGAAAAAAACGCGTTCTCTTTTTTCTTTTACTTTCGCCAGAGGTACGGTCGTGCCTCTCGAAAATGAAAAAAATGTGTTTTATGTTTTTTTCCTTTGCGAGAGGCATGGTTTTGATTCCGTGAGAGGCATAGTTATGCTTTTGCGAGAGACACGGACATGGCTCTCGAAAACGGAAAAAATACGCATTTTATCTGTTTTTCCCCTTCCGCGAGAGGCACGACCGCTTTCGAAAAGGAAATAAAGCCATGCTCCCGATTCGGTTTTCTCGTTCTATTTTTTTATGAAAAAAGTTCGTCAACACCAACAACATGGGATCAAGTTTGAAGATCTTGACGCGAGTAATCCAACGGCGAAAACGGTTTGAGATTTGGACGCACGGTTTAAGAAATGAAATGTTTTGAATAAACGGATCTAAGAAAAAAGGAAAAAAAACTCCCAAATTACGACAGGTGGCATGCTGCATGTGTGAGTGAAGTAATTCTCAATTAGTTTTTTTGAGTGGTAAACCGAATTTTATTGATGAGTGTCAAGGTTTACAGAGATGATAAAGGGATCATGAGGAACCCCTAGCCACAAGTGGCGACCAATATCTAGTCTAGAAGAGAATTTTGCTAAATTATTAGCATCCCGGTTCGACGAGCGACCTTCAAAAATGAACTCGTGGCTGGTGAATTCTCTTGCCTGAGCTACAATCTCTTTGATTATGGTAGAGTTCCTGCCTTCAGTGCTTGTCTTAATGTCTGAGATCACCGACTTACAATCGCATGCGATAATAATCTTGTCCACCGCCAGATCAAGCGCAAGAGATAAGGCTTCCCGACACGCGAAAGCTTCGAGTGTAGCTGGATCAACAATTTTAGTGAAGACCATAGCAGAATATCCTAAGAACACACCATCATGATCTATGCAAACTGCTGCAGCCGCTCCCCTCTCTCCGCTTCTTGCTAGACCTTCATCAACTTGAATCTTTGATATACCCGGTCCCGGAGCTCTCCATTGTTGGCGGGGCTGAGTGTTTCTGGAATTCCCGTTCGCAGCTCTCACCTGCGCTCTCTCTTGCATTTTTATTGAATCAAGTTCAACAATGAATCTTACCACAAAAGAGTGTGTGGCGTGTGGGTTCTGGAGCTCGCCCTCATGGATTGCTTTTCTCCTTGCCGTCCAAATTGCCCACAAAGAAACCACTGTCTCTATCAGTTTCGGGTGTGATAGGCTTTCAATCAAAGAGAAAACCCAACACTTGCATTCGGCTCAATTGTGGATAGAATATGATCAACAATCTCAACATCTGCCAAGGCCCAAACACACCTTGCCGTCAAACAGTCCAAAAGAGAATGCCGCCATGAGTCCTGAACACCACGCAAGTGGCACTTATCAACATTTGACATATTTCTCTTATGGCGAACATCCTCGGTGGGAATTGACTGCTTTGCCAACCTCCAAAGAAAATTACGGATTTTTCCTGGGACCTGAACTAACCACAGAGAGGACCATGCCTTGCCCTCCTCCTCGTAATTTGAACGTCCCACATTGTTTTCCAACCAGTCTTCCCTCCTTCTTTTAGTGTCTACTAGCATGCGGTATGATGAACGAACGGTAAAAACACCGCTTCTTTCATAATTCCAAGCCCATAAATCATCCAAGTTTTTAGTACACGGAGGGATACTTGCAATGGCATTAACATCAGGTGTTAAGAAGAACTGGTGTAGTCGCTCCATCCTCCAAGTTGCACTAGTGGCATCGATCAATTCGCTGACCCTAGTAGGTGGATTGTTGGATAGACATGTGATTGGTCTCATCACCACGTTGGTGGGAATCCAATTATCCTCCTAAATCATTGTTGTAGCTCCATTACCATGAAGGGAATATGCCCTATAGGCAATAATAAAGTTGTTATTTATAATTCCTTATATCATGATAAATGTTTATTATTCATGCTAGAATTGTATTAACCGGAAACTTAGTACATGTGTGAATACATAGACAAACAGAGTGTCTCTAGTATGCCTCTACTTGACTAGCTCGTTAATCAAAGATGGTTATGTTTCCTAAGCCATAGACATGTGTTGTCATTTGATGAACGGGATCACATCATTAAAGAATGATGTGATGGACAAGACCCATCCGTTATCTTAGCATAATGATCGTTTAGTTTTATTGCTATTGCTTTCTTCATGACTTATACATGTTCCTCTGACTATGAGATTATGCAACTCCCGGATACCGGAGGAACACCTTGTGTGCTATCAAACATCACAACGTAACTGGGTGATTATAAAGATGCTCTACAGGTGTCTTCGATGGTGTTTGTTGAGTTGGCATAGATCGAGATTAGAATTTGTCACTCCGTGTATCGGAGAGGTATCTCTGGGCCCTCTCGGTAATGCACATCACTATGAGCCTTGCAAGCAATGTGTCTAATGAGTTAGCCATGAGATGATGCATTACACAATGAGTAAAGAGACTTGCCAGTAACGAGTTTGAACTAGGTATGATGATACCGACGATCGAATCTCGGGCAAATAACATACCGATGACAAAGGGAACAACGTATGTTGTTATGCGGTTTGACCGATAAAGATATTCGTAGAATATCTAGGAGATAATATGAGCATCCAGATTCCGCTATTGGTTATTGACCGGAGATGTGTCTCGGTCATGTCTACAGAGTTTTCGAACCCGTAGGCTCCGCATGCTTAATGTTTGATGACGGTTTGTATTATGAGTTATGTGATTTGATGACCGAAGTTTGTTCGGAGTCCCGGATGAGATCACAGACATGACAAGGAGCCTCGAAATGATCGAGACATAAAGATTGATATATTGGACGATGTTATTCGGACACCAAGTGAGTTCCAAGAGGTACCAGATAATTATCGGAGTGTCGGAGGGTTATCGGACCCCTTGGGAGAACAAATGAGCCTTGATGGGCCTCAGTGGGGAGAGAGAAGGGCCAAAAGGGGGCTGGCCGCGCACCCCCCCTTGGGTCCGAATTGTACTAGGGGAAGGGGGCGGCGCCCCCCTTTCCTTCCCTTTCCTTCTCCATTCCTTCTTCCCCCTTTCCTCTACATGGAATCCTACTAGGACTTGGAGTCCTAGTAGGACTGCCCTCTCCTGGCGCGCCCTACAGGGCCAGCCGCCCTCCCCCTCCACTCCTTTATATACGGGGGTAGGGGCACCCTAGAACACACAAGATCAATTGTCTTAGCCGTGTGCGGTGCCCCCCTCCATGGTTACACACCTCGGTCATATCGTCACAGTGCTTAGGTGAAGCCCTGCGCTGGTAACTTCATCATCACCGTCGCCACGCTGTCAAGCTGACGGAACTCTCCCTCGTCCTCAACTGGATCAAGAGATCGATGGACGTCATCGAGCTGAATGTGTGCTGAACGCGGAGGTGCCGTACATTCGGTGCTTGGATCAGTTGGATCGCAAAGACGTTCGATTACATCAACCGCGTTACTAAACGCTTCCGCTTTCGGTCTACGAGGGTACGTAGACACACTCTCCCCTCTCGTTTCTATGCATCTCCTAGATAGATCTTGCGTGATCGTAGGAATTTTTTTGAAATACTGTGTTCCTCAATAGTGGCATCAGAGCCAGGTCTATGCGTAGATGTTATATGCACGAGTAGACCACAAAGAGTTGTGGGCGATAATAGTCATACTGCTTACCAACAACGTCTTACTTTGATTCGGCGGTATTGTTGGATGAAGCAGCCCAGCCCGACATTACATGACCGCGTTCATGAGACTAGTTCTACCGACGTGCTTCGCACACAAGTGGCTAGTGGGTATCTGTTTCTCCAACTTTAGTTGAATCGAGTTTAACTACGCCCGACCCTTGTTGAAGGTTAAAACATCACACTTGATGAAAAATCGTTGTGGTTTTGATTCGTATGTAAGAATGGTTCTTGCTAGAAGCCTGTAGCAGCCACGTAAAACTTGCAACAACAAAGTAGAGGACGTCTAACTTGTTTTTGTAGGGCATGTTGTGATGTGATATGGTCAAGATGTGATGATATATAAATTGTTGTATGAGATGATCATGCTTTGTAACAGTTATCGGCAACTGGTAGGAGCCATATGGTTGTCGCTTTATTGTATGAAATGCAATCACCATGTAATTGCTTTACTTTACCACTAAGTGGTAGCGATAGTCGTAGAAGCAATCATTGGTGAGACGACAATGATGATACGATGGAGATCAAGGTGTCAAGGCAGTGACGATGGTGATCATGATGGTGCTTTGGAGATGGAGATCAAAGGCACAAGATGATGATGGCCATATCATATCACTTATTTTGATTGCATGTGATGTTTATCTTTTATGCATCTTATTTTGCTTAGTACGACAGTAGCATTATAAGATGATCTCTCACTAAATTTTAAGGTATAAGTGTTCTCCCTAAGTATGCACCGTTGCTACAGTTCATCGTGCCGAGACACCACGTGATGATCGGGTGTGATAAGCTCTACGTTCACATACAACGGGTGCAAGCCAGTTTTGCACACGCAGAATACTCGGGTTAAACTCGACGAGCCTAACATATGCAGATATGGCCTCGGAACACTGAGACCGAAAGGTCGAACATGAATCATATAGTAGATATGATCAACATAGTGATGTTCACCATTGAAAACTACTCCATCTCACGTAATGATCGGACATGGTTTAGTTGATATGGATCACGTGATCATTTAGATGACTAGAGAGATGTCTATCTAAGTGGGAGTTCTTAAGTAATATGATTAATTGAACTTTATTTTATCATGAACTTAGTACCTGATAGTATTTTGCATGTCTATGTTGTTGTAGATCAATGGCCCGTGCTACCGTTCCTTTGAATTTTAATGCGTTCCTAGAGAAAGCTAAGTTGAAAGATGATGGTAGCAATTACACGGACCGGGTCCGTAACTTGAGGATTATCCTCATTGTTGCATAGAAGAATTACGTCCTGGAAGCACCACTAGGTGCAAAACCCGCTACAGGAGCAACTCCATATGTTATGAACGTCTGGCAGAGTAAAGCTGATGACTACTCAATAGTTCAGTGTGCCATGCTTTACGGCTTAGAACCGGGACTTCAACGGCATTTTGAACGTCATGGAGCATATGAGATGTTCCAGGAGTTGAAGTTAATATTTCAAGCAAATGCCTGGATTGAGAGATATGAAGTCTCCAATAAGTTCTACAACTGCAAGATGGAGGAGAATAGTTCTGTCAGTGAACATATACTCAGAATGTCTGGGTACCATAACCACTTGACTCAACTGGGAGTTAATCTTCCTGATGATAGTGTCATTGACAGAGTTCTTCAATCACTTCCACCAAGCTACAAGAGCTTCATGATGAACTATAATATGCAAGGGATGGATAAGACGATTCCTGAGCTCTTCGCAATGCTAAAGGCTGCGGAGGTAGAAATCCAGAAGGAGCATCAAGTGTTGATGGTCAACCAGACAACCAGTTTCAAGAAAAAGGGTAAAGGGAAGAAGGGGAACTTCAAGAAGAACAGCAAGCCAGTTGCTTCTCAAGTGAAGAAACCCAAGTATGGACCTAAGCCTGAGACTGAGTGCTTCTACTGCAAAGGGACTGGTCACTGGAAGCGGAACTGCCCCAAGTATTTGGCGGAGAAGAAGGATGGCAAAGTGAAAGGTATATTTGATATACATGTTATTGATGTGTACCTTACTAATGCTCGCAGTAGTGCCTGGGTATTTGATACTGGTTCAGTTGCTAACATTTGCAACTCGAAACAGGGGCTACAGATTAAGCAGAGATTGGCTAAGGGCGAGGTGACGATGCGTGTGGGAAATGGTTCCAAAGTCGATGTGATCGCTGCTATCTCTTGAGCATGCGTTGGTTTTCCCTTGAAGAGGAAAGGGTGATGCAGCAAAGTAGCGTAAATATTTCCCTCAGTTTTTGAGAACCAAGGTATCAATCCAGTAGGAGACAATGCACAAGTCACCTAGTACCTGCACAAACAATCAAGAACCTCGCAACCAACGCGATAAAGGGGTTATCAATCCCTTCACGGTCACTTGCAAAAGTGAGATCTGATAGAGATAGTAAAGTAAATATTTTTGGTATTTTTGTTGTATAGATTGGAAAGTAAAGATTGCAAAATAGTAAACAAGATGCGATGTAAATAAAAGAGATGCAATATAATAATAAAGAGACCCAAGGGCCATAGGTTTCACTAGTGGATTCTCTCAAGATAGCATGTATTACGGTGGGTGAACAAATTACTGCCGAGCAATTGACAGAAAAGCGCATAGTTATGAAGATATCTAAGGCAATGATCATGAATATAGGCATCACGTCCGTGTCAAGTAGACCGAAACGATTCTGCATCTACTACTATTACTCCACACATCGACCGCTATCCATCATGCATCTAGAGTATTAAGTTCATAAGAACAGAGTAACGCTTTAAGCAAGATGACATGATGTAGAGGGATAAACTCAAACAATATGATATAAACCCCATCTTTTTATCCTGGATGCCAACAATACAATATGTGCCTTGCTCCCCCTACTGTCACTTGGAAAGGACACCGCAAGATTGAACCCAAAGCTAAGCACATATCCCATTGCAAGAAAGATCAATCTAGTAGGCCAAACTAAACCGATAATTCGAAGAGACTTGCAAAGATATCAAATCATGCATATAAGAATTCAGAGAAGAACCAAATAATATTCATAGATAATCTTGTTCATAAACCCACAATTCATCAGATCTCGGCATGTTGGAAATATGCCCTAGAGGCAATAATAACGTGGTTATTATTACATTTCCTTGTTCATGATAATTGTCTATTGTTCATGCTATAATTGTATTAACCGGAAACCGTAATACATGTGTGAATACATAGGTCGTAATATGTCCCTAGTAAGCCTCTAGTTGACTAGCTCGTTGATCAATAGATGGTCATGGTTTCCTGACCATGGACATTGGATGTAATTGATAACAGGATCACATCATTAGGAGAATGATGTGATGGATAAGACCCAATCCTAAGCATAGCACAAGATCGTGTAGTTCGTTTGCTAAAAGCTTTTCTAATGTCAAGTATCATTTCCTTAGACCCCGAGATTGTGCAACTCCCGGATACCGTAGGAATTCTTTGGATGTACCAAACTTCACAATGTAACTGGGTGGCTATAAAGGTGCACTATAGGTATCTCCGAAAGTATCTGTTGGGTTGGCACGAATCGAGACTGGGATTTATCACTCCGTATGATGGAGAGGTATCTCTAGGCCCACTCGGTAATGCATCATCATAACGATCTCAATGTGACTAAGGAGTTAGCCACGGGATCATGCATTATGGAACGAGTAAAGAGACTTGCCGGTAACGAGATTGAACAAGGTATAGAGATACCGACGATCGAATCTCGGGCAAGTAACATACCGATAGACAAAGGGAATTGTATACGGGACTGATTGAATCCTCGACATCATGGTTCATCCGATGAGATCATCGTGGAACATGTGGGAGCCAACATGGGTATCCAGACCCCGCTGTTGGTTATTGGCCAGAGAGATGTCTCGGTCATGTCTGCATGGTTCCCGAACCCGTCGGGTCTACACACTTAGGCCTCCTTTGGTTTGGAGGAATTTCATAGGAATTCTAGAGGATAGGATTCTTATAGGATTTTTCCCTTTAGAGTCCTTTGGTTCATAGGAATAGATTCCTATTCCTACATAGGAACGGTTCCTATCCTCCACATTTCATAGGAAAATAAAAATGAACCTAGACTCAATGGAAAAATTCCTTTGGCATCAACCACATGACATCTCATTTCCTATTCCTACTCATAAGATTTGAGATACATGCCATCTCATTTCCTACAAAATTCCTATTTCTATCATAACCCTATCCTATAAACCAAAAGAGGCCTTAAGGTTTGGTGACACTAGAGTTGTTATGGGAAATAGTATGTGGTTACTGAAGGTTGTTTGCAGTCCCGGATGAGATCCCGGATGTCATGAGGAGTTCTAAAATGGTCCGGAGGTGAAGATCGATATATTGGACGAAGGGTATTGGAGTCTGGAATTGTTCTGGGGGTACCAGGTGATGACCAGCATGACCGAAAGGGGTTTCGGAGGCCCCGACAAGCGTTGGGGGGCCTTATGGGCCAAGGGGAGGGGGCACATCAGCCCACTAAGGGGCTGTGCGCCCCTCCCACATCATCTCACATAACTTGGAGAGGTGGGTGATAACCCACAAGTATAGGGGATCAATTTTAGCCTCTTTCGATAAGTAAGAGTATCGAACCCAACGAGGAGCTAAAGGTAGAAAAAATATTCCCTCAAGTTCTATCGACCACCGATACAACTCTACGCACGCTTGACGTTCGCTTTACCTAGAACAAGTATGAAACTAGAAGTACTTTGTAGGTGTTTTTGAGTAAGCTTGCAAGAAAGTAAAGAACATGAAAATAAAAGCTAGGGGTTGTTTAGATAAAGACACAACTAAATTAGTTTTAGTAGAGAGCTTTTGTCAACAAGAAAGTTATTTGTCCCTAGGCAATCGATAACTAGACCGGTAATCATTATTGCAATTTTATTTGAGGGAGAGGCATAATGTGACGCCCCCGATTCAATCGTACACTAATCATACACGCAAACGTGTACGATCAAGATCAGGGACTCACGGGAAGATATCACAACACAACTCTACAAATAAAATAAGTCATACAAGCATCATATTACAAACCAGGGGCCTCGAGGGCTCGAATACAAGAGCTCGATCATAGACGAGTCAGCGGAAGCAACAATATCTGAGTACATACATAAGTTAAACAAGTTTGCTTTAAGAAGGCTAACACAAACTGGGATACAGATCGAAACAGGCGCAGGCCTCCTGCCTGGGATCCTCCTAAACTACTCCTGGTCGTCGTCAGCGGGCTGCACGTAGTAGAAGGCACCTCCCGAGTAGTAGTAGTCGTCGTTGACGGTGACGTCTGGCTCCTGGGCTCCAACGTCTGGTCGCAGCAATCGGATATAGGAAGGGGGAAAGGGGGGAGAAAAGCAACCGTGAGTACTCATCCAAAGTACTCGCAAGCAGGGAGCTACACTACATATGAATGCATTGGTATCAAAAGGAATAAGGGTATCATATGTGGACTGAACTGCAGAATGCCGGAATAAAAGGGGGATAGCTAGTCCTATTGAAGACTACGCTTCTAGTAACCTCCATCTTGCAGCAGGAGAAGAGAATAGACTGAAGTCCTCCAAGTAGCATCGCATAGCATAATCCTACCCGGCGATCCTCTCCTCGTCGCCTTGTGAGAGAGTGATCACCGGTTGTATCTGGCACTTGGAAGGGTGTGTTTTTATTAAGTATCCCGTTCTAGTTGTCATAAGGTCAAGGTACAACTCCAAGTCGTCCTGTTACCGAAGATCACGGCTATTCGAATAGATTAACTTCCCTGCAGGGGTGCACCACATAACCCAACACGCTCGATCCCATTTGGCTGGACACACTTTTCTAGGTCATGCCCAGCCTCGGAAGATCAACACGTCGCAGCCCTACCTAGGCACAACAGAGAGGTCAGCACGCCGGTCTAAATCCTATGGCGCAGGGGTCTGGGCCCATCGCCCATTGCACACCTGCACGTTGCGTACGCGGCCGGTGAGCAGACCTAGCCTCCCTTATACAAGAGCAGGCGTTCCAGTCCAACCCGGCTGTAACATCCCAAATTTTCAATTTGGAATGTTATACATTAGATCATAAATGCATATCATATTTTATTTTGATTTTGGTTTTGATCCTAGAAATTCTACGTAACTCAAGGACCCACGGAGAGAGTTGGGGAATTCGTCATTTTCATATTTGAGCTTTCTCAAATTTTGAGAATAGGATCATTTGATTTTATTTATTTTATCATCAATTATTTCTATTACAAAAATATGAGAGAGGGAATAAAATGACTTTCCGAAAATAAAGAAATATTGAGGATTTAATAAAAAAATCAAATAAGATTTTATTTCGGAGTTTTTCGTTATTTTATTTGAATTTAGGAAAAATGTGCGTTTTTCAAAATTGCATTTAGGCCCCAAATAAATGTTCACCTTGTGCGGCTTGATTTTAGAAGCCCGGCAAAATTTATTTCGGGATTTTTGAAGTCCGTTTAGTATTTCTTTTTCTTTCTTCTTCCACGCGTAATTATTTAAAAAAAATCGCACCGACCTACGGGCCGTGTCCGACCTGGACACCGGCCCGGGAAGGCTTTATAAGCTGGGGGACCCGACCCCCACAGCCCACCCGACGCGCCCCAAACCCTAGCCCGCCGCCGCCGCCGCCAGCGCCTCCGCCGCCCCGCCGCCAGACGCCGCACGCCGCCCGAGGTTCGCCGCGCCCCGAAGTCCGCGCCCGTTTTTTTTTGTTTTTTCCGAAAAACCGTTCGGTTTTTCCATCGTTTTTTTAGATTCCTTTTTTTAAATAGATCGGTTTTTTCGATTTATTTAAATAGCGAGCGTTCGTCCGTTCGTTCGTTCTAGCGAACGTTCGTCATTTTTCTTTTTCTCGGATTTAATCCGCGATTTTTCTGATCGCGATTCCTGATCTGATTTTCGTTTTAGTATAATTTTTCGCTCGTTTATCGGAATCAGGCGATTCAAGCGCCTGGAGTTTCGTCTCGAAACCCTCTAACTGTTTAACCAACTTAAACAAGTTTTTGCTACTGTAAAATTTGCCTTAGATCCAGATTAGTAGAACGAAGTTGTTTTCTTTCGCCGTTTGACTTTCGTTGCCTCGTTTGATTTGATTCTTTTTGCAAACCGGAGTTCTTAAAGTGAACCTTCTGGTTAGATCTCTTATTTGAGTTTTACCTGTGCATTAGATGAGTACTTATTGTATGCTTGTTTGTTTGTTTGTGATAGAGTACCCGGAGTGCACCGCTTGTTACTTCGAATCGCTAGGTTTCCCGGATCATCAGCAAGGCAAGTAACACTTTGATCATACCTCCTACTACCCAGTTTTATTGCATTAGATCAATCCTCAAACACCGCATGATTAGGACCTAATTAAATTGTGGGATGGGAAGTAGTTGAGGTAGTACCTATTACCTGTTTATTATCAAACCTTTGGGAGTTACTTCTACGTTTTCTTATTCTGCCATGCTATGCTAGTAGACGTGGATTGGATGAGTGATATCCATGACAGATGTGAGTTTGTTAATTAATGGTTTATCTAGGGTGGCAACTTAAACACACATCTGGGTGGATTGAGGCACCTGGGTATTCCAGGACTTGCCTGTTTTCTTTTGGACCGCCACCCAGGCTCAAAGGGATCATTAGACTATTTCATACTAGAAACTTCCGTGTGCAGCCACAAGCTATTATGGGCTCTAGCATAGTTGACTAAGTCGTGCGAACTCTTACAGTGGTAGACTAGCAGATGTAGGGGATGTAGGTGGTACGGTCTACCCGATCGTAAGGTGCTAGCGCTTTTGAAAGACTATGTCTCGGTCATCCGTTTCTCAAACACCTTGTAGTGCGAGAAACCAAACGGAGGCGATCGAGTCTTATGGGGAGAAGTGCGCAAACCTCTGCAGAGTGTAATAAACTAATCATGGTTATCCGTGTCCCCGGTTATGGACATCTTGAGTATCTAGTACCTGGATTCATGTGAATCTCAACATGTTACTCTAAATTAATTTGTTGGGTTTTGTTTAATGATGATGCTTAATTGGGATTGAGGATGCTGTCAACCATTCTCAATGTTTAACAACCACCATGATAGTAATTAAATTTATTCCTTTGAAGTAGGGAAAAATTGGCTTTACGCAAAACTGTAACCATAGAGCTTTCCAATAGCCAAATATGCATATAGTATAGCTGTTTCATTCCATTATTCTCTATGTGTTACCTTGCCAACATATTCCATGTGCTGACCCATTTCGGGCTGCAACATTAACGTTGCAGGCTTTTCAGACGACGATTAAGGAGTTTTTAGGTCGTGGTTCTATACTCAGTTATGCCGTTGGAGTTGATGGACTCACTTATCTTCCAAGCCTTCCGCTGTTATCGTTATTAGATGGCCTTAAGCCATATTTATTGTATTTAGTTCTCTTTTGAGACGCTTGATGTAATAAGTGTGTGATTGATACTCTGTTATAAATCCTTCGAGTACTGTGTGGTGTCAGCATTACTGATCCAGGGATGACACCAGAGCACCGAGATCAGACTATTTGAGGTCTGGTCGCTATAGAGATGGTATTAGAGCACACGCTGACTGTAGGACACGACCACTAAGCTAAAGACCTAGAACACTATTCACTCTCTTCTCCTCTGACTCCTCACCTTTTCTACTCTTTTAGGATGGCGGATGCAAGGAACAAGTTCACGCAACCAGATGAAGATACACCCTTTAGACGTCACTTGAAGGAAGTCACTAGATACCTGAACATAGGAGTACCAAGCTTCACCGGAACCTACAACGCCACTTTACCTGAAGAAGAGCGCTGGATGATTCAAGTTCAAGTTCTAGGAAGGACGTTCATGCCAGTCACTGAGCCCATAGAGTTTTCTTTTGATGCACCAACTTGGAATCTAGGAAAGAGCATGGCAGCTCACATCGCCATGGGACGCATTGGAGAAGTCTACCGCAAGGATCTCAAGGATACTATCTACCAGATTTGTGGGCGCTGAGACGAGCACTGGGAGATGATCAGCACCAGGAAAGATAGATCAATTGTAGCTTTTATCCAGGAGTTAAACCAGCACATTCGACGACAGGAGAACCAGATGTGCGCCGACATGATAGATCTGAAGAAGGCTAAGACTAGAATCAAGGAACTGGAGGAAGAACTCAAGGCTACACGTGAAGATTATGAAGAGGAAATTGAAGTATTGGTGGATAAGAATGCCGACCTAACAATGAAGATCGGATATTCAAGGGAGACCCTACACCAGTAGATGAAGACGAAGAACCCAAGGAGATTTGCCCGGAAGACTACACATCATCGACGACACCGATTCGGATCCAGATGATAGTGATGACGATTATGTTGATGAAGCTGGAGTAGATATCATGGAGTCTGCAACCGAAGAATATTTCTAGTAGACCACCTTATCAGTAGTAGTAGTCCACTATGTAAATATAGTAGTCCGAGCACTTTGCAATAGTTAGATCGATTGTATGCCCTTGTTTGATTGACCGAAGTGAATTGTTTGCTTTTGCTTCATGTGCATATGGGTAGTGTTTTCTATTTAGACCCCCTCTATTCTTAAATCCCATCTTTTCTAAACCCTCAGATGCCTCCGAGACGTGACCCCGGATTTACCTTTCCACCGAAGCTCACCCAGTTGATCCAGCAGCAGAACACATTGATGCAGTTGCTAGTCCAGAATCAGAATCAGGGGAACAACAACAACAACCCACCACCACCACCTATTGATCACTTAGCCCATTTTCTTAGGCTGAATCCGTCGGTGTTTTCCAGTAGCACCGAGCCGATAGTAGCAGATGATTGGCTACGCAAGACAGCTAGAGAGTTGACCACCGCAGGATGCACGGATGCGGAGAAGGTGAAGTTTGCCGCACATCAGCTTGAAGGACCCGCAGCATCATGGTGGGAGAATTTCACAGCCTCTTTCCCTGTCGACACTGTCACATGGGACCAGTTTCAGCAGGCTTTTCGTACTGCCCATGTTTCAGCAGGAGCTATGGCCATGAAGAAGCGTGAGTTTCGCAACTTGCGCCAAGGAGGATGGACAGTTGGCCAGTATGTGGAGGAATTTAGTAAACTAGCACGTTATGCCCCAGATGACGCTACGGATGCAGCAAAGCAGGAGAAGTTTCTGGAAGGACTGAATGATGAGTTGAGCATGCAGTTGATGGTAGCAACTTTCAACAACTACCAGGAGTTGGTAGATCGTGCTCTTATGATTGAAGGCAAGCAACAGCAAATTGAAAATCGTAAGAGGAAGTATGGACAAGGGAAGTACAATTCAGGAGCTCAGCAGAAGCCACGTTTTACCCCTAGACCGGGAGGACATTTTCAGCATACCCATGGAGGAGGTAGCTGTTGGGGAACGTAGTAATTTCAAAATTTTCCTACGCACACGCAAGATTATGGTGATGCATAGCAACGGGAGGGGAGAGTGTGATCTACGTACCCTTGTAGATCGACAGCGGAAGCGTTAGCACAACGTGGTTGATGCAGTCGTACGTCTTCACGGCCCGACCGATCAAGCACCGAAACTACGACACCTTCGAGTTCTAGCACACGTTCAGCTCGATGACGATTCCCGGACTCCGATCCAGCAAAGTGTCGGGGAAGAGTTCCGTCAGCACGACGGTGTGGTGACGATCTTGATGTACTATCGTCACAGGGCTTCGCCTAAGCACCACTACAATATTATCGAGGATTATGGTGGAAGGGGGCACCGCACACGGCTAAGAATATGATCACGTGGATCAACTTGTGTGTCTATGGGGTGCCCCCTGCCCCCGTATATAAAGGAGTGGAGGAGGGAAGGGCCGGCCCTCTCTATGGCGCGCCCTAGGGGAGTCCTACTCTCACCGTGAGTAGGATTCCTCCTTTCCTAGTCCAACTAGGAGTCCTTCCATGTAGTAGGAGTAGGAGACAAGGAAGGGGAAGAGGGAAGAGAAGGAAGGAGGGGGCGCAGCCCCTCCCCCTAGTCCAATTCGGACTAGGCCTTGGGGGGCGGCCTGCCTCTCCCTCTCCCCTAAAGCCCAATAAGGCCCATATACTTCTTCTCCCGTATTCCCGTAACTCCCCGGTACTCCGAAAAATACCCGAACCACTCGGAACCTTTCCGATGTCCGAATATAGTCGTCTAATATATCAATCTTTACGTCTCAACCATTTCGAGACTCCTCGTCATGTCCCCGATCTCATCCGGGACTCCGAACTCCTTCGGTACATCAAAACTCATAAACTCATAATATAACTGTCATTGAAACCTTAAGTGTGCGGACCCTACGGGTTCGAGAACAATGTAGACATGACCGAGACACGTCTTCGGTCAATAACCAATAGCGGAACCTGGATGCTCATATTGGCTCCCACATATTCTACGAAGATCTTTATCGATCATACCGCATAACAACATACGTTGTTCCCTTTGTCATCGGTATGTTACTTGCTCGAGATTCGATCGTCGGTATCTCAATACCTAGTTCAATCTCGTTACCGGCAAGTCTCTTTACTCGTTTCGTAATACATCATCTCGCAACTAACTCATTAGTTGCAATGCTTGCAAGGATTATGTGATGCGCATTACTGAGAGGGCCCAGAGATACCTCTCCGACAATCGGAGTGACAAATCCTAATCTCGAAATACGCCAACCCAACATGTACCTTTGGAGACACCTGTAGAGCTCCTTTATAATCACCCAGTTACGTTGTGACGTTTGGTAGCACACAAAGTGTTCCTCCGGTAAACGGGAGTTGCATAATCTCATAGTCATAGGAACATGTATAAGTCATTAAGAAAGCAATAGCAACATACTAAACGATCGAGTGCTAAGCTAACAGAATGGGTTAAGTCAATCACATCATTCTCCTAATGATGTGATCCCGTTAATCAAATAACAACTCTTTGTCTATGGTTAGGAAACATAACCATCTTTGATTAACGAGCTAGTCAAGTAGAGGCATACTAGTGACACTCTGTTTGTCTATGTATTCACACATGTATTATGTTTCCGGTTAATACAATTCTAGCATGAATAATAAACATTTATCATGAAATAAGGAAATAAATAATAACTTTATTATTGCCTCTAGGGCATATTTCCTTCAGTCTCCCACTTGTACTAGAGTCAATAATCTAGTTCACATCGCCATGTGATCTAACATCAATAGTTCACATCTTTATGTGGTTAACACCCATAGTTCACATCGATATGTGACCAAAACCCAAAGGGTTTACTAGAGTCAGTAATCTAGTTCACATTGCTATGTGATTAACACCCAAAGAGTACTAAGGTGTGATCATGTTTTGCCTGTGAGAGAAGTTTAGTCAACAGGTCTGCCATATTCAGATCCGTAAGTATTTTGCAATTTTCTATGTCTACAATGCTCTGCACAGAGCTACTTTAGCTAATTGCTCCCACTTTCAATATGTATCCAGATGAAGACTAAGAGTCATCCGGATTAGTGCCAAAACTTGTATCGACGTAACCCTTTTACGACGAACCTTTTGTCACCTCCATAATCGAGAAACATATCCTTATTCCACTAAGGATAATTTTGACCGCTGTCCAGTGATCTACTTCTAGATCACTATTGTACTCCCTTGACAAAATTAGTGTAGGGTATACAATAGGTCTGGTACACAGCATGGCATACTTTATAGAACCTATGGCCAAGGCATAGGGAATGACTTTCATTCTCATTCTATTTTCTGCCATGGTCGGGCTTTGAGTCTTACTCAATTTCACACCTTGTAACACAGGCAAGAATTCTTTCTTTGACTGTTTCATTTTGAACTACTTCAAAATCTTGTCAAGGTATGTACTCATTGAAAAAAAAAATCAAGCGTCTTGATCTATCTCTATAGATCTTGATGCTCAATATTTAAGCAGCTTCAGCGAGGTTTTCTTTGAAAAAATCCTTTCAAACACTCCTTTATGCCTTGCAGAATAATTCTACATTATTTCCGATCAACAATATGTCATACACATACACTTATCAGAAATGCTGTAGTGCTCCCACTCACTTTCTTGTAAATACAGGCTTCACCGCAAGTCTGTATAAAACTATATGCTTTGATCAACTTATCAAAGCGTATATTCCAACTCCGAGATGCTTGCACCAGTCCATAGATGGATCGCTGGAGCTTGCATATTTTGTTAGCACCTTTAGGATTGACAAAACCTTCTGGTTGCATCATATACAACTCTTCTTTAAATCCATTAAGGAATGTAGTTTTGTTTATCCATTTGCCAGATTTCATAAAAATGCGGCAATTGCTAACATGATTTGGACAGACTTAAGCATCGCTACGAGTGAGAAAATTTCAACATAGTCAACACCTTTAACTTTGTCAAAAACCTTTTTCGACAAGTCTATCTTTGTAGATAGTAACACTACTATCAGCGTCTGTCTTCCTCTTGAAGATCCATTTATTTTCTATGGCTTGCCGATCATCGGGCAAATCCATCAAAGTCTATACTCTGTTCTCATACATGGATCATATCTCAGATTTCATGGCCTCAAACCATTTCGCAGAATCTGGGCTCATCATCGCTTCCTCATAGTTCGCAAGTTCGTCATGGTCTAGTAACATGACTTCCAGAACAGTTTTATCGTACCACTCTGGTGCGGATCTCACTCTGGTTTACCTACGAGATTCGGTAGTGACTTGATCTGAAGTTACATGATCATCATCATTAGCTTCCTCACTAATTGGTGTAGTAGTCACAAGAACAGATTTTTGTGATGAACTACTTTCCAATAAGGGAGAAGGTACAATTACCTTATCAAGTTTTCTACTTTCCTCCCACTCACTTCTTTCGAGAGAAACTCCTTCTCTAGAAAGGATCCATTCTTAGCAACGAATGTCTTGCCTTCGGATCTGTGATAGAAGGTGTACCCAACAGTCTCCTTTGGGTATCCTATGAAGACATATTTCTCCGATTTGGGTTTGAGCTTATCAGGATGAAGCTTTTTCACATAAGCATCACAACCCAAAACTTTAAGAAACGACAACTTTGGTTTCTTGCCAAACCATAATTCAGATTGTGTCGTCTCAACGGATTTAGATGGTGCCCTTTTAACGTGAATGCAGCTGTCTCTAAAGCATAACCCCAAAACGATAGTGGTAGATCGGTAAGGGACATCATAGATTGCACTATATCCAATAAAGTACGGTTATGACGATCGGACACACCATTATGCTATGGTGTTCCAGGTGGCATGAGTTTGTGAAACTATTCCACAATGTTTTAATTGAAGACCAAACTCGTAACTCAAATATTTGTCTCCGCGATCAGATCGTAGAAACCTTTCTTTTCTTGTCACGATGATTTTCCACTTCACCCTGAAATTATTTGAACTTTTCAAATGTTTCATCAAGTAGATATACTCATATCTGCTCAAATCATCTGTGAAGATCAGAAAATAATGATACCTGTCGCGAGCCTCAATATTCATCGGACCACATACATCAGTATGTATGATTTTCAACAAATCTGTTGCTCGCTCCATTGTTCCGAAGAACGGAGTCTTGGTCATCTTGCCCATGAGGCATGGTTCGCAAGCATCAACTAATTCATAATCAAGTGATTCCAAAAGCCCATCAGTATGGATTTTCTTCATGCGCTTTACACCAATATGACCTAAATGGCAGTGCCACAAATAAGTTGCACTGTCATTATTAACTTTGCATCTTTTGGTTTCAATATTATGATTATGTGTATCACTACGATCGAGATCCAATGAACTATTTTCATTGGGTGTGTAACCATATGAGGTTTTATTCATGTAAACAGAACAACAATTTATTCTCTTACTTAAATGAATAACCGTATTACAATAAACATGATCAAATCATATTTATGCTCAACGCAAACACCAAATAACACTTATTTAGGTTCAACATTAATCCCGCAATTATAGGGAGTGTGCGATGATGATCATATCAATCTTGGAACCACTTCCAATACACATCGTCACTTCACCCTTAACTAGTCTCTGTTTATTCTGCAACTCCCGTTTCGAGTTAGTAATCTTAGCAACTGAACTAGTATCAAATACTGAGGGGTTGCTATAAACACTAGTAAAGTACACATCAATAATATGTATATCAAATATACTTATGTTCACTTTGCCATCCTTCTTATCCGCCAAATACTTGGGGCAGTTCCGCTTCCAGTGACCAGTCTGCTTGTAGTAGAAGCACTCAGTTTCAGGCTTAGGTCCATGTTTGGGTTTCTGCTCTTGAGTAGCAACTTGCTTGCTGTTCTTTTTGAAGTTCCCCTTCTTCTTCCCTTTGCCCTTTTTCTTGAAACTAGTGGTCTTGTTGACCATCAACACTTGATGCTCCTTCTTGATTTCTACCTCCGCAGCTTTCAGCATTGCGAAGAGCTCGGGAATAGTCTTATTCATCCCTTGCATATTATAGTTCATCCCGAAGCTCTTGTAGCTTGGTGGCAGTGATTGGAGAATTCTGTCAATGACGCAATCATCTGGAAGATTAACTCCCAATTGAATCAAGTGATTATTATACCCAGACATTTTGAGTATATGATCACTGACAGAACTGTTCTCCTCCATCTTGCAGCTATAGAACTTATTGGAGACTTCATATCTCTCAATCCGGGCATTTGCTTGAAATATTAACTTCAACTCCTGGAACATCTCATATGCTCCATGATGTTCAAAACATCGTTGAAGTCCTGATTCTAAGCCGTAAAGCATGGCATACTGAACTATCGAGTAGTCATCAGCTTTGCTCTACCAGACGTTCATAACATCTGCTGTTGCTCCAGCAGCAGGCCTGGCACCTAGCGGTGCTTCCAGGACATAATTCTTATGTGCAGCAATGAGGATAATCCTCAAGTTACGGACCCAGTTCGTGTAATTGCTACCATCATCTTTCAACTTTGCTTTCTCAAGGAACGCATTAAAATTCAACGGAACAACAGCACGGGCCATGTATCTACAATCAAATATATACAAGCAAGATACTATCAGGTACTAAGTTTCATGATAAATTTAGGTTCAATTAATCATATTACTTAAAGAACTCCCACTTAGATAGACATCCCTCTAATCCTCTAAGTGATTACGTGATCCAAATCAACTAAACCATGTCCGATCATCACGTGAGATGGAGTAGTTTCATTGGTGAACATCACGATGTTGATCATATCTACCATATGATTCACGCTCGACCTTTCGGTCTCCGCGTTCCGAGGCCATATCTGTATATGCTTGGCTCGTCAAGTATAACCTGAGTATTCCGCGTATGCAACTGTTTTGCACCCGTTGTATTTGAACGTAGAGCCTATCACACCCGATAATCACGTGGTGTCTCAGCACGAAGAACTTTCGCAACGGTGCATACTCAGGGAGAACACTTCTTGATAATTAGTGAGAGATCATCTTATAATGCTACCGTCAATCAAAGCAAGATAAGATGCATAAAAGATAAACATCACATGCAATCAATATAAGTGATATGATATGGCCATCATCATCTTGTGCTTGTGATCTCCATCTTCGAAGCACTGTCGTGATCACCATCGTCATCGACGCGACACCTTGATCTCCATCGTAGCATCGTTGTCGTCTCGCCAATCTTATGCTTCACCGACTATCGCTACCGCTTAGTGATAAAGTAAAGCATTACAACGTGATTGCATTGCATACAATAAAGCGACAACCATATGGCTCCTGCCAGTTGCCGATAACTCGGTTACAAAACATGATCATCTCATACAATAAAATTTAGCATCATGTCTTGACCATATCACATCACAACATGCCCTGCAAAAACAAGTTAGATGTCCTCTACTTTGTTGTTGCAAGTTTTACGTGGCTGCTACGGGCTTAAGCAAGAACCAATCTTAACTACGCATCAAAACCACAACGATAGTTTGTCAAGTTGGTGCTGTTTTAACCTTCACGAGGATCGGGCGTAGCCACACTCTGTTCAACTAAAGTTGGAGAAACTGTCACCCGCTAGCCACCTTTGTGCAAAGCACGTCGGGAGAACCGGTCTCGCGTAAGCGTACGCGTAATGTCGGTCCGGGCTGCTTCATCCAACAATACCGCCAAACCAAAGTATGACATGCTGGTAAGCAGTATGACTTATATCGCCCACAACTCACTTGTGTTCTACTCGTGCATATAACATCAACACATAAAACCTAGGCTCTGATACCAATATTGGGGAACATAGTAATTTCAAAATTTTCCTACGCACACGCAAGATTATGGTGATGCATAACAACGGGAGGGGAGAGTGTGATCTACGTACCCTTGTAGATCGACAGCGGAAGCGTTAGCACAACGCGGTTGACGTAGTCGTACGTCTTCACGGCCCGACCGATCAAGCACCGAAACTACGGCACCTCCGAGTTCTAGCACACGTTCAGCTCGATGACGATTCCCGGACTCCGGTCCAGCAAAGTGTCGGGAAAGAGTTCCGTCAACATGATGGCGTGGTGACGATCTTGATGTACTATCGTCGCAGGGCTTCGCCTAAGCACCACTACAATATTATCGAGGATTATGGTGGAAGGGGGCACCGCACACGGCTAAGAATATGGTCACGTGGATCAACTTGTGTGTCTATGGGGTGCCCCCTGCCCCCGTATATAAAGGAGTGGAGGAGGGGAGGGCCGGCCCTCTCTATGGCGCGCCCTAGGGGAGTCCTACTCCCACCGGGAGTAGGATTCCTCCTTTCCTAGTCCAACTAGGAGTCCTTCCATGTAGTAGGAGTAGGAGACAAGGAAGGGGAAGAGGGAAGAGAAGGAAGGAGGGGGCGCAGCCCCTCCCCCTAGTCCAATTCGGACTAGGCCTTGGGGGGGCGTGCGGCCTGCCTCTCCCTCTCCCCTAAAGCCCAATAAGGCCCATATACTTCTTCTCCCATATTCCCATAACTCCCCGGTACTCCGAAAAATATCCGAACCACTCGGAACCTTTCCGATGTCCGAATATAGTCGTCCAATATATCGATCTTTACGACTCGACCATTTCGAGACTCCTCGTCATGTCCCCGATCTCATCCGGGACTCTGAACTCCTTCGGTACATCAAAACTCATAAACTCATAATATAACTGTCATCGAAACCTTAAGCGTGTGGACCCTACGGGTTCGAGAACAATGTAGACATGACCGAGACACGTCTCCGGTCAATAACCAATAGCGGAACCTGGATGCTCATATTGGCTCCCACATATTCTACGAAGATCCTTATCGGTCAGACCGCATAACAACATACGTTGTTCCCTTTGTCATCGGTATGTTACTTGCCCAAGATTCGATCGTCGGTATCTCAATACCTAGTTCAATCTCGTTACCGGCAAGTCTCTTTACTCGTTTCGTAATACATCATCTCGCAACTAACTCATTAGTTGCAATGCTTGCAAGGCTTATGTGATGTGCATTACCGAGAGGGCCCAGAGATACCTCTCCTACAATCGGAGTGACAAATCATAATCTTGAAATACGCTAACCCAACATGTACCTTTGGAGACACCTGTAGAGCTCTTTTATAATCACCCAGTTACGTTGTGACATTTGGTAGCACACAAAGTGTTCCTCCGGTAAACGGGAGTTGCATAATCTCATAGTCATAGGAACATGTATAAGTCATGAAGAAAGCAATAGCAACATACTAAACGATCGAGTGCTAAGCTAACGGAATGGGTCAAGTCAATCACATCATTCTCCTAATGATGTGATCCCGTTAATCAAATAACAACTCTTTGTCTATGGTTAGGAAACATAACCATATTTGATTAACGAGCTAGTCAAGTAGAGGCATACTAGTGACACTCTGTTTGTCTATGTATTCACACATGTATTATGTTTCCGGTTAATACAATTCTAGCATGAATAATAAACATTTATCATGAAATAAGGAAATAAATAATAACTTTATTATTGCCTCTAGGGCATATTTCCTTCAGTAGCTCGCACAATCACAATGGCACCAGAAGTGGTAATGGGAATGGAGGAAGCAACGGCCAGAACTGCACCAACCCATCAACCCCAGCCAAGAAGGACCTAAGCCAAGTCACTTGCTTTAAGTGTTCGAAGACCGGACATTATGCCAATGAATGTCCTGAATTACAAAATGGAAATAGCAATGGAAGCTCTGGGAAGAAGCCGAACCCTTTCAACAGGGGGCAGGTGAACCACGTTAGCGTGGAGGAGGTTGAAGCTCAGCCTGATGCAGTAATAGGTAAGTTTTTGGTTAAGTCATTTACTGCACTCGTTCTTTTTGATACTGGTGCATCGCATTCATACATCTCAAGGGGATTTGTGGATAAGTATAACCTGTCAACCCAAGCCCTTAGGTCACCCATGTTAGTAACCTCACCTGGAGCAGAGTATATGGCTAGTCGATGGTGTGATCGGTTACCATTAAGGATTGGTAACTATGTTTTTCCCTCAGACCTAATAGTATTGGAATCCCAAGGATTGGATGTGATATTAGGCATGGATTGGTTATCAAAGTATGAAGGGAATATTGAATGTGCTAGTAAGTCAATTTTGCTTACCACACCAGAAGGGAGAAGGATCAAGTATGTATCCCGACATGTGCCAAAGAGGGCTCAAGTAAATTGCTTAACCGGAGTTGTGCAGGAGGAAGTACCAGTGGTAAGGGATTTCCCTAAAGTATTTCCAGAAGAATTGCCAGGCATGCCACCAGATAGAGATATTGAGTTTTTGATTGAGCTATTGCCAGGCACAGGGCCAATATGAAAGAGACCATATAGGATGCCAGCAAAGGATTTGGTGGAAATTAAGAAGCAGATTAAGGAGTTAATGGATAAAGGATATATTCGCCCAAGTTCTTCGCCTTGGGGATCGCCAGTACTTCTAGTGGAGAAGAAGGATGGATCGTTAAGGATGGTTGTTGATTATCGAGGATTGAATGAAGTAACGATCAAGAACAAGTACCCACTACCTATGATCAATCATCTGTTTGATCGATTGCAAGGAGCTAAGTATTTTCCAAGATCGATCTGCGATCAGGATACCACCAGTTGAAGATTAGAGAATAGGATATTCCTAAGACAGCTTTTACCACCAGGTATGGGCTGTACGAGTATACCGTTATGTCATTTGGTCTGACTAACACACCTGCATATTTTATGAACATGATGAACAAAGTGTTTATGGAGTTTTTGGATAAGTTCATCGTAGTGTTCATTGATGATATCATGGTTTACTCAAAGAATGAAGAAGAGCATAAGGAACATTTGCGATTGGTACTTGGAAAGCTCAGAGAACATCAACTATATGCCAAGTTTAGCAAATGTGAGTTTTGGTTGAAGGAAGTAGGATTCCCCGGACACGTCATATCTGGAGAAGGTATAGCAGTAGATCCCGCTAAAGTTGATACCGTGACCAAATGGGAAGCACCGACCACGATTGGAGAGATACAGAGTTTTCTTGGACTCACAGGATACTACCAGAGATTTATTGAGAATTTCTCAAAGATTGCGAAGCCTATGACTGAGTTGTTGAAGAAGGATACCAAGTTCAAATGGACTGAGGATTGTGAGGCTAGTTTCCAGGAGTTGAAGAAACCTTTGGTTACTTCACCAGTGTTGATTTTGCCAGACCAGACCAAAGATTATGAGGTGTATTGCGACGCTTCACGTCGAGGACTTGGAGCAGTGCTTATGCAGGAAGGGAGAGTTGTTTCATATGCCTCAAGACAACTGAAACCTCATGAGTTGAATTATGCTACGCATGATTTGGAGTTAGCAGCCGTAGTGCATGCTTTGAAAACATGGAGACATTTCCTCATTGGAAATCATTGTGAGGTGTACACGGATCATAAGAGTTTGAAGTACATTTTCACGCAGAAGGAGTTAAACCTCAGACAAAGGAGATGGTTGGAGCTCATCAAGGATTATGATATGAGATTGCATTACCCTCCCGGAAAGGCTAATGTAGTAGCTGACGCATTAAGCCGTAAGAGCCACGTCAATACATTAATGATGGGAGGAATACCGAGGGAGTTAGCAGAAAATCTTCGTGAACTATGTTTGGAAATAGTTCCGAGAGGCTATGTAGCAGCATTGGAGATTCAGTCTACATTAATGGATAAAATCAGAGAAGCCCAAAGGACTGACAAGGAGATTGCCTCTATAAAGGAGAAACTTAGCAAAGGAAAGGCTAAGGGATTTCGTGAGGATGAGCACGACACCCTATGGTTTGAAGATCGTGTTTACGTGCCCAATGACCCAGAGATCAGGAAGTTGATTCTGCAAGAGGCACACGATTCACCATATTCGATTCACCCAGGAAATACCAAGATGTATTTGGATTTGAAAGACATTTTCTGGTGGACCGGAATGAAGGATATTGCGGAGTACGTAGCAGTTTGTGATGTATGTCAGAGAGTAAAAGCAGAGCATCAGAAGCCAGCAGGATTGCTACAACCATTGCCGATACCCGAATGGAAGTGGGATAAGTTAGGCATGGATTTTATCATGGGATTACCCAGGACTAGTTCAGGCTATGACTCGATTTGGGTTGTAGTTGATCGATTGACGAAGGTAGCTCATTTCATCCCAGTAACGACCACTTACACCAGTGCTAAGTTGGCAAAGATATACATGACCAGGATCGTATGTTTGCATGGAGTTCCGAGGAGTATCGTATCAGATAGAGGAACCCAGTTTACCTCAAAGTTCTGGAAGCAGATGGATGAAACTTTGGGTACCAGGCTATAATTCAGTACATCTTTTCATCCACAGACAGATGGACAGACCGAGAGAGTTAATCAGATTTTGGAGGATATGTTGAGAGCTTGTGCGCTAGATTATGGATCTAGTTGGGACGACAATTTGCCATATGCAGAGTTCTCGTACAACAATAGTTACCAAACCAGTTTAAAGATGGCCCCCTTCGAAGCTTTGTATGGAAGGAGGTGCAGGACACCATGGTTGTGGGACGAAGTTGGAGATCGCCAGTTTTTTGGACCTGACTTGATTAAAGAGTCTGAACAGAAGGTGAAGTTGATTCGCGACAGGCTCAAGATAGCCCAGTCCAGACAGAAGAGTTATGCAGATTCTAAACGGAAGGAGACATTTTACGAAGTTGGAGATAGAGCTTATCTTCGAGTATCTCCACTTCGGGGAACAAAGCGTTTTGGAGTTAAGGGGAAGTTAGCACCACGATTTGTAGGACCATATCGAGTTTTGGAGCGTATGGGAGAAGTGGCCTACAAGTTGGAATTGCCCGAAGGATTGTCAGTAGTTCATGATGTGTTCCACGTTTCCCAGTTGAAGAAATGTCACGCTGAGATGGCTGACATACCATTGAGAGACACAGTGCCATTGGAAACAATTCAGTTGGATAACGATTTGACCTATGAGGAGAAACCAATTAAGATCCTCGAGTTTGCCAGCCGAGTCATTCGCAGCAAGGTTATCAAGTTTTGCAAAGTTCAGTGGAGCCACCACACAGAGGATGAAGCCACCTGGGAGCGATAGGAAGATTTGCTCAAGGACCACCCTCACCTATTTTCTAGCCAATCCGAATCTCGAGGGCGAGATTCATCTTAAGGGGGGTAGGTTTGTAACATCCCAAATTTTCAATTTGGAATGTTATACATTAGATCATAAATGCATATCATATTTTATTTTGATTTTGGTTTTGATCCTAGAAATTCTACGCAACTCAAGGACCCACGGAGAGAGTTGGGGAATTCGTCATTTTCATATTTGAGCTTTCTCAAATTTTGAGAATAGGATCATTTGATTTTATTTATTTTATCATCAATTATTTCTATTACAAAAATATGAGAGAAGGAATAAAATGACTTTCCCAAAATAAAGAAATATTGAGGATTTAATAAAAAATCAAATAAGATTTTATTTCGGAGTTTTTCCTTATTTTATATGAATTTAGGAAAAATGTGCGTTTTTCAAAATTGCATTTAGGCCCCAAATAAATGTTCACCTTGCGTGGCTTGATTTTAGAAGCCCGGGAAAATTTATTTTGGGATGTTTGGAGTCCGTTTAGTATTTCTTTTTATTTTTTCTTCCGCGCGTAATTATTTAAAAAAAATCGCACTGACCTACGGGCCGTGTCCGACCTGGACACCGGCCCGGGAAGGCTTTATAAGCCGGGGGACCCGACCCCCACAGCCCACCCAACGCACCCCAAACCCTAGCCCGCCGCCACCCGCCGCACGCCGTCCGAGGTTCGCCGCGCCTCGGAGTCCGCGCCCGTTTTTTTTTTATTTTTTTCCGAAAAACCGTTCGATTTTTCCGTCGGTTCTTTTTAGATTCGTTTTTCTAAATAGATCGGTTTTTTCTGATTTATTTAAATAGCTAGAGTTCGTCCGTTCGTTCGTTCTAGCGAACGTTCGTCGTTTTTCTTTTTCTCAGATTTAATCCGTGATTTTTCTGATCGCGATTCCTGATCCGATTTTCGTTTTAGTATAACTTTTTGCTCGTTTATCAGAATCAGGCGATTCAAGCGCCTGGAGTTTCGTCTCGAAACCCTCTAATCGTTTAACCAAATTAAACAAGTTTTTGCTACTGTTAAATTTGCCTTAGATCCAGATTAGTAGAACAAAGTTGTTTTCTTTCGCCGTTTGACTTCCATTGCCTCGTTTGATTTGATTCTTTTTGCAAACCGGAGTTCTTAAAGTGAACCTTCTGGTTAGATCTCTTATTTGAGTTTTACCTGTGCATTAGATGAGTACTTATTGTATGCTTGTTTGTTTCTTTGCGATAGAGTACCCGGAGTGCGCCGCTTGTTACTTCGAATCGCTAGGTTTCCCGGATCATCAGCAAGGCAAGTAACACTTTGATCATACCTCCTACTACCCAGTTTTATTGCATTAGATCAATCCTCCATGATTAGGATCTAATTAAATTGTGGGATGGGAAGTAGTTGAGGTAGTACCTATTACCTGTTTATTATCAAACCTTTGGGAGTTACTTCTACGTTTGCTTATTCTGCCATGCTATGCTAGTAGACGTGGATTGGGTGAGTGATATCCATGACCGATGTGAGTTTGTTAATTAATGGTTTATCTAAGGTGGCAACTTAAACACACATCTGGGTGGATTGAGGCACCTGGGTATTCCAGGACTTGCCTGTTTTCTTTTGGACCGCCACCCAGGCTCAAAGGGATCATTAGACTATTTCATACTAGAAACTTCCGTGTGCAGCCACAAGCTATTATGGGCTCTAGCATAGTTTACTAAGTCATGCGAACTCTTACAGTGATAGACTAGCAGATGTAGGGGATGTAGGTGGTACGGTCTACCCGATCGTAAGGTGCTAGCGCTTCTGAAAGACTATGTCTCGGTCATCCGTTTCTCAAACACCTTGTAGTGCGAGAAACTAAACGGAGGCGATCGAGTCTTGTGGGGAAAAGTGCACAAACCTCTGCAGAGTGTAATAAACTAATCATGGTTAGCCGTGTCCCCGGTTATGGACATCTTGAGTATCTAGTACCTGGATTTTCATGTGAATCTCAACATGTTACTCTAAATTAATTTTGTTGGTTTTTGTTTAATGATGATGCTTAATTGGGATTGAGGATGCTGTCAACCATTCTCAATGTTTAACAACCACCATGATAGTAATTAAATTTATTCCTTTGAAGTAGGGAAAAATTGGCTTTACGCAGAACTGTAACCATAGAGCTTTCCAACAGCCAAATATGCATATAGGATAGCTGTTTCATTCCATTATTCTCTATGTGTTACCTTGCCAGCATATTCCATGTGCTGACCCGTTTCGGGCTGCAACATTAATGTTGCAGACTTTTCAGACGACAATTAAGGAGTTTTTAGGTCGTGGTTCTATACTCAGTGATGCCGTTGGAGTTGATGGACTCACTTATCTTCCAAGCCTTCCACTGTTATCGTTATTAGATGGCCTTAAGCCATATTTATTGTATTAAGTTCTCTTTTGAGACGCTCGATGTAATAAGTGTGTGATTGCTACTCTGTTATAAATCCTCCGAGTAATGTGTGGTGTCAGCATTACTGATCCAGGGATGACACCGGAGCATAGAGATTAGACTGTTTGAGGTCTGGTCGCTACACCGGCGCACGCCGCTCAGTCGCTGACGTCACGAAGGCTTCGGCTGATACCGCGACGTCGAGTGCCCATAACTGTCCCCATGTAGATGGTTAGTGCGTATAGGCCAGTAGCCAGACTCAGATCAAATACCAAGATCTCGTTAAATGTGTTATTTTGAATAACCGCGAACGCCGACTAGGGCCAGGCCCACCTCTCTCCTAGGTGGTCTCAACCTGCCCTGTCGCTTCGCCACAATGATCCACTTAGAGGGCCGTCGGGACAAACGTCCTTTCGGACCCAATCCGTGAATCACTCGCGGGTACTCCTACAAGCCGACCCGTCTTTGGTCACCACATGTATCATGTATAAAGTATATAGTATATACCCGTGATCACCTCCCGAGTGATCACGGCCCGATAGTATAGCATGGCAGACGGACAAGAATGTAGATCCATAGATGATAAACTAGCATCCTATACTAAGCATTAGGATTGCAGGTAAGGTATCAATAGTAGTAGCAAGGACAGGCTATGCATCAGGATAGGATTAACGGAAAGTAGTAACATGCTACACTACTCTAATTCAAGCAGTATAGAGAGTAGAGTAGGCGATATCTGGTGATCAAGGGGGGGGGCTTGCCTGGTTGCTCTGGCAAGAGAGAGGGGTCGTCAACTCCGTAGTCGTACTGGGTAGTAGTGGCGTCGGTCTCGGTGTCTAGCGAGAGAAGAGGGGGAAGAAACAATAAATATAATGCAAACAAATGCATGACGATGCATGACATGACAAGGCGTGATGCTAGGTGTGCCCTAACGCGGTACGAGGTGGTACCGGTGAAGGGGGGAAACCTCCAGGAAATTATCCCTGGTGTTTCGCGTTTTCGGACAAAGGAGCCGGAGGGGGAAAGTTGCGTGTTTGCTATGCTAGGGATGCGTGGCGGATGAACGGGCTGCGTATCCGGGTTTGTCTCGTCATTCTAAGCAACTTTCATGTTGAAACTAATTTAATCCGAGTTATGGATTAAAAGATATGATCTTCTAAAGATTTTATTAATTTCTGGAATTTAATTAATTATTTAATTTAATTCAAAAATGGATTTATGACATCAGCATGATGTCATGCTGACGTCAGCAGCCAACGGGGGTTGACTGGTCAACCTGACCAGTGGGTCCCACTAGTCAGTGACACATTTTAATTAAACAATTTAATTAACCTAATTAGTATTAATTAGGGTGTGGGCCCCACTGTCATACTCTGTTAGATAATTAACAGTAGTTAATTAGGTTAATTAGTCATTAGGTTAATTAATCATAATTAGTTAATTTAGTCAGAATTAATTAAGTTAATTAATTAAGTTAATTAATTAATTAATTAATTAATTTTATTTTTAATTATTTATTTTAATTCCTTTTTTAAATCGTTCTAGGGGTGTGCCCCACTTGTCATAGGGCCAAGGCCTTAACGGGCGCGGGCACGCGGGCGCCAGGAGCGGGCACGGGCACCAGGAGGGGGCGCGGGGCACCCGCCCAGGCCGACCGGGGAGTGATAGGCGCTGGGCGCCGGCGGCCACCGCGACGAGCGGCAGCACGACAACGCCGGTGCGGGGCGGCGGTGGTGCTGGGCGCTGGGTGCCAGTCCGTTTGGCTCCCGCCTGGTCCAGTCGCCGCACCGAGCGGGGCGGCGCGCGCAGAACAGAGAGGGTGAGGCCCGGCGAGGTGGAGTGAGGCAAGGGCCGGTGCAGGGGGTCGCGGTCGACGACGAGGTAGTGAGCAGTGTCAGCAGCAGAACAGCAGGGAAGGGGGCAGGGCATGACGAAGCGGGACGCGGGACTCGACGAGGGAGGAAGGCCGGGGCGCGCGAGGCCATGGCGGGAGCGGCGAGGCGAGCGGCCGGCGGAGGCGGGCAGCAGCTCGAGACAGGGGGCGCGGCGAGCAGCTGCGGGGCAGAGCGGGCGAGTGCGGTAGCGCCGGAGCGACGGCGAGTGCGCGTGGGCCGAAGCGGGGCTGCGGGCGGACAGGGGGCGCGCCTAGTGGCCGCGGTGAGCGTGGCCGGTGCGGGGGCAGCCCGGAGCATGAGCTCCGGCACGCGGGCGCAGCCGAGCAGCGCGGCCGACGAATAGGGAGA
>NC_041380.1:284514663-284523571 GCF_002162155.2 Triticum dicoccoides | reverse complement strand
GATGGATAATGGGAGGGGGCGGCCGGTTGGGCCTACGGCCGATTGGGCCGGCCTGCTGGGCCGAAGCCCAGTGGGGGGCCTTTCTCTCCTTTTTCCTTTTTTTGTTAGTGTGTTTCATGTTTTCCTTTTTTTTAATTTCATTTTAAAACACTTTAGCCATTTTATAAAAATATGTTTGCTGCACTATAATTACCCTCTTAATATTCGGCAACCACCAAACATTTTTGTTTCAACTTCTTAAAAACTTTTGTTGTTTGCCATTTTTTTGAATTGATTTTGAATCGGTTTGAACTAACGAAAGCTTAGCAACAGTAATCGAGGTGACATGGCATGATTAGCGTGGAATTACTGTAGCAAGATTATCCGGGTGTTACAAATCTCCTCCACTACAAGAAATCTCGTCCCGAGATTTAGGAGGTAGAAGGAAACAATGCGGGGTATTCATCACGCAGGCGGTCCTCGCGTTCCCAAGTGGCTTCGTCTTCAGAGTGATTCGACCACTGGACTTTGAGGAACTTGATCGCCTTCTGACGTGTGCGGCGTTCAGCTTGGTCGAGAATGCGGACCAGATGCTCTTTATAGGAGAGGTCCTGTTGCAATTCGAGCACCTCATGATCCACTACTCGGATTGGATCCTTGAAGCAATGGCGGAGCTGTGACACGTGGAACACATCGTGAACCTGAGAAAGGTTTGACGGAAGCTCCAGTTGATATGCCACTTTTCCACGCCTTTCGAGAATTGTGAAGGGACCGATATAGCGAGGAGCTAGCTTGCCCTTGATCCCGAAGCGGTGAGCACCCTTCATTGGTGTAACTCGAAGATAAGCCTTTTTGCTAGGTTGATAGACCATGTCTTGGTGATGACGGTCATATTCTTTGGCCAAAAGGTACTTCGAACTTGGAACGAGCATGAAGAGATTAACGAGACTTCTTTCTCTTTTGAGACTTCTCTGACGTGACTGGGCAGTCTTGAGATTCTCGCAAATAATGCAAACTTGTTCTTCAGCCTGTTGGATAATATCCGGACCGAAGAGTGGACGTTCCCCAGTTTCTGACCAGTTCAGAGGGGTTCGACACTTTCGTCCATATAGCACTTCGAAGGAGGACATCTTCAGACTAGCTTGATAGCTATTATTATAAGAGAACTCGGCATATGGAAGAGATTCCTCCCATTTCTTGCCGAAGGAAATTACACAAGCTCGAAGCATGTCTTCGAGAACTTGGTTGACACGTTCAACCTGTCCTTGCGACTGAGGATGAAACGCCGTACTGAATGACAGATGAGTTCCCATAGCTTCTTGGAAACTTGCCCAAAATCTTGAAGTGAATAAGCTGCCACGGTCTGAACTGATAACCAGTGGAATACCGTGAAGTGAAACAATTCTGGACATGTAGAGAGTAGCAAGCTGACTAGCAGTGATTGTCTCTTTAACCACCAGAAAATGTGCAACTTTAGAAAGTCGGTCAATGACGACAAGAATAGCATCATTACCTTTCTGCGATTTGGGAAATCCAGTGACGAAGTCCATTTCAACATGGTCCCATTTCCATTCAGGAATAGAGATAGGTTGCAGAGTTCCAGCAGGACTTTGATGCTCTGCTTTGATACGGCGTCAAACGTCACACTCAGCAACATAACGAGCAATATCCTGCTTCATATTAGACCACCAGAATCTTTGACGGATGTCTTCGTACATCTTTGTACTACCAGGATGAATAGACAAAGGCGTATCATGAGCTTCGTTCATAACCCCTTTAGTCTGATCCATGTTTTTCCTCAAACATGGTACCACTAGGCGGCCTTTGAAGTACAAGGTGCCATCATCGGCGATAGAGAAGAAGGAGGGCTTTCCTTCTGCTAGATGACCTTTAATCTTATGGACTTCAGAGTCACAACCTTGAATAGTCTTTATACCAGCTACGAGATCCGGTACGACAGCCAGGGTATTTAGAGAACCCTTAGTAACAACACGAAGATTCATCTTCTGAAACTCTGGGGGAGGGGGGCAAGTGCTCTAGGAGGAACAATATGAAGGTTCAGCTTTCTAAACTCTTCAACAAGCGAGGGCTGAACTTTGTGAACCTGGAGGTGATTGTAGTAAGACTTGCGGCTCAAGGCATCAACCATTACATTAGCCTTGCCGGGGGTATAGGATATACCCACGTCAAAGTCTGCAACAGTCTCCATCCATCTTTGCTAATGAAGGTTCAGATCTGGCTGAGTAAACAGATACTTCAGACTTTGGTGGTCGGTGAAGATCTCGCAACGATTACCGAGAAGGTAATGTCGCCACTGCTTCAGTGCATGAATGACAACAGCAAGCTCGAGGTCGTGAACTGGGTAGTTTTCTTCATGAGGGCGCAGTTGACGAGAGGCATAAGCAATCACTCTGCGCTCTTGCATTAGGACACAGCCTAATCCTTGATGAGAAGCGTTGCAGTAAATGACGAAGTCCTTCTTAGTATCAGGTGGAGCAAGCACTGGGGCAGAAGTCAACTTGTCTTTGAGCGCCTGGAAACTTTCCTGGCACTTGTCTGTCCACTCGAACTTGACACCCTTATGCAACAGATTAGTCAGGGGCCTGGCAATCTTGAAGAAGTTCTCGACGAATCGACGGCAATAGCTGGCGAGACCGAGAAAACTTCAGACTTGCTTGACATTCTTCGAAGGAGTCCAATCGAGAATAGCATGAACTCGTTCAGGGTTGACGTCAATACCATCCTTGGAGATGACATGCCCAAGATAGGTTACTTCGGGGAGCCAGAATTCACACTTGGAATACTTAGCATACAGTTGATGCTCTCGAAGCTTTTCCAGCACAAGACGAAGATGTTCAACATGTTCTTCCTCGTTCTTGGAAAATACAAGGATATCGTCCAGATAAACCACGACGAACTTGTCGAGGTAATCCATGAATATATAGTTCATCAGGCGGGAGAAGGTGGCGGGAGCATTCGTTAAGCCGAATGACATGACGGTGTACTCGTATGACCCATACCGCGTCACGAAGGCGGTTTTTGGGATGTCCTCTTCACGAACATGGATCTGGTGGTAACCCCACCTCAAGTCGAGTTTGGAAAACACTGATGAGCCAGCCAGTTGATCATAAAGATCATTGATCCGAGGAGGAGGGTATTTATTCTGAATGGTAGCTTGGTTTATAGGACGGTAGTCTTGGACTAATTGGTTTGTCCCATCCTTCTTCTTAACAAAGAGAGAAGGTGCTCCCCAAGGAGAGCAACTTGGGCGAATGAAACCTATGACAAGAGATTTGTCGATTTCCTCCTTAAGCTCAATGAGTTCATGCGGCGGCATCTTGTAGGGTCGTTTAGCTATAGGGGTAGTGTCGGGTTCCAAGTCGATGATGAATTCGACAGCTCTAGCGGGGGGAATCCCTGGAAGTTCTTCTGGGAAGACATCTTGGAATTCACGAACGACGGGAATGTTTTCAATGCCCTCGAGTGGTGCAGCGTTCAACGCATTCAAGGCATAAAGCCGTGCCTCGACATTCTGAACTAGATGAGCTTGGTAAGCTATTATTTCATCAGAAGGGTGTAGCAGATGGACGACCTTAGTGGCGCAAACTATAGAAGCAGTATGTGCTTTCAACCAATCCATTCCCAGAATGAGGTCGATGTTAGACGACTTCAGGATAATTGGAGAGGCATAGAATTCCAGCCCTTCGATTTCCACGGGGACATCGATGCCAACCAGTGAGGTTTGACATTGTCCCACAGGGGTTTTTACCAATACCGAAGTGTTCATCTCCTCACATTTAACGTCATGCTTGTATGCAAAATCTTCTGACATGAATGAATGCGATGCTCCTGAATCGAATAAAACAGATGCAGGTACTGAATTTACGAGGAGTGTACCCATCATAGTAGCAGGCTGATCTTGAGCTTCATTGAGATTAACGTGGTTGGCATGAACACGACCATAAGACTTGGCATTGTTGTTGCGGGGCTGGTTGCTTGCACGGCCAGTTGCTGGGAGGGCAGTTGATTCTGGTTCTGGTTGCATTCCCTAGCACGGTGTCCTGGTTGGCCACACCTGAAGCACAAACCATTATTGGGAGTGGAAACAGGAGCTTGTGGTTGTGGAGCTAGAAGTCTTGGCTGCCTAGTTGGTGGAGCAGGCAGAGGAGGTGCAGCATAGGACTGCCTTGGGGCAGGTGCAGTTTGCTGGTACATGCTGTTGGGAATCCATATCTTACGCTTCTGCGAGGACGGGCCCGAAGATGAGCCCGTGTCACGGTTGCGCCTATGAGAGCCCTGGTATTCCTGTAGACCAGTTTCGATATTGATGGCCTTGTTCACCAGGGTGGCGAAATCAGCAAAGTCATGCACTAGAAGTGCGAGCTTGATGTCAGCTTGAAGGCCATCACGGAACTTCTCCTGTCTGCGTGCATCAGTTGCAATGTCCTCCTCAGCATAGCGGGACAAGTCCAGAAACTCCCGCTGATAAGCTTCCACAGTTTTGTTGCCTTGGGTGAGGTTGCGGAACTCACGCTTCTTCCGGTGCATGACTCCCTGAGGAATGAAGTGAGCACGGAAGGCAGCTTGGAAGTATGGCCAGGTGATGATTGTTCCAGATGGCAGAGTACGCCTGTGGCTGTCCCACCATTGAGCTGCGGGTCCTTTCAGGAAGAAATAAGCAAAGGTGACGTAGCTTGCAGGGGCTACATCAGCAGACTCCATCTCATAGGTGATGTCACGGAGCCAGTCATCAGCATCCAGAGGCTGAGTTGAGCTGCGGTACACGGTTGGGTTGAGGCGCATGAAATCCTACAAAGTCACTTGGGTTGGTTACTGGTTCATATTGGGGCGAGGAAACTGAGCCATAATATTCTCCATGAACTGACGATTCAGCTCAAACTGTTGCATCATCCCAGCCATGTACTCAGGCGGTGGTGGGGCGTTTCCACCACGACCACGACCACCTGGTCTAACCATCCTGCTAATATATAATAGGGGTAGTTCAGCATTGAGAAATTTGCAAAGACAAGAATCATTCATGATGAAACATGCACAACGAAAGCAGCACGATAGATACTACATAGTAGTCGGCATATCTTACAAAAGAGATCATGCATAGAGTTCGGTACATAGACTAAGATCATCATAGGCGGCACACAGGCTTGCGGTGAATGCATCTAACACTAACAAGCAAGTCTACATCAGTCCCACGCGGTACTGCAGAGGTAGCTGTAGCCTGAAAGCTGGTAGTGTGGCATCGGGAACTCCACGTCGGCAACCTGGGGTCCATGGGTACTCTGGTGCAGAACTCGATGCTTAGGTGGCAGAAAAGGACCAAGTGCGGGAGAGTAGCCTCCCACATCTGGCCAACCGACGCCCTGGGGCATCACGGTCCTGGCTGGGTAGATCGCAGAACACAGTAGCTCTCTGGATCCGACAAAGGGGTGCAACATCGTCAGAGCACGGTAAAGGTGCTGACGAGTGGTGTACAACTCGTGGCGAAGAGCTCGGTTAGCTCTATCCAGCCCATCAGCATGTAGAACCAGGTTCTGATGGTAGAAGGGCTCTCGAGTGACAGTGGAGTAGGCAGCAGTGTAGTATCCCTCCGCACCAACATTGGATGCGATAGCAATGTGCCTGAAGGGGGAGGTGTCCAACTCCTGATACTCTCCATGAAGACGTGTCAGAGCAGCATAAGAAGCATTGTGGACCGCCATATCGATAGTCACTCCAACACCATGAGCAGTGTGCAGCATGGTAGTGGAGTCATACTCCCTAGAGTAGAGGTGGACGATGGCACGGTATTGCTCCTGGTTGAAGTCCTGATACTCCTCATAGACGGTGTACTCAGGGTGCCAGTAATAACCCAGATAGGTCATCATCTCAACCAACACAACAGGTGATCCTGAGGCACCAATGGCCATCGTGTGGCGCACGACCTGTCTCGTGGGTTCCATCTGAAAACAAAGATGTTTCAAAGGAGTCAACTGACAGTGTGCATAATGTTTGATATACTACTCTAATGAATAGCTAGGGCTTATCCAACTTTGGGGTGAACGTGGTCACGGGATCCTAGTGTTAGAGTTAGGAAAATCGTTTAACCCGAGTAAGAGAGAGTTCAGAGTCCCAGAGTAAGGATCGAGGAGTAAAAGATCCTAATACCACCCAGATGGCGACGTGGGCCTGTAAGGCACACATCCATGTTAGTAAAAGTTTTTGTAATGTCTAGACTCAACTTCAGCCAAGGGGTGTGGAAGGGGGATTCCTACAGGCAGTCGGCTCTGATACCAACTTGTGACGCCCCCGATTCAATCGTACACTAATTATACACGCAAACATGTACGATCAAGATCAGGGACTCACGGGAAGATACCACAACACAACTCTACAAATAAAATAAGTCATACAAGCATCATATTACAAGCCAGGAGCCTCGAGGGCTCGAATACAAGAGCTCGATCATAGACGAGTCAGCGGAAGCAACAATATCTGAGTACAGACATAAGTTAAACAAGTTTGCCTTAAGAAGGCTAACACAAACTGGGATACAGATCGAAAGAGGCGCATGCCTCCTGCCTGGGATCCTCCTAAACTACTCCTGGTCGTCATTAGCGGGCTGCACGTAGTAGAAGGCACCTCCCAAGTAGTAGTCGTCGTCGTCGACGGTGGCGTCTGGCTCCTAGGCTCCAACGTCTGGTCGCAGCAATCGGATATAGGAAGGAGGAAAAGGGGGAGAAAAGCAACCATGGGTACTCATCCAAAGTACTCGCAAGCAAGGAGCTACACTACATATGAATGCATTGGTATCAAAAGGAATAAGGGTATCATATGTGGACTGAACTGCAGAATGCCGGAATAAAAGGGGGATGGCTAGTCCTATCGAAGACTACGCTTCTGGTAACCTCCATCTTGCAGCAGGAGAAGAGAATAGACTAAAGTCCTCCAAGTAGCATCGCATAGCATAATCCTACCTGGCGATCCTCTCCTCGTCGCCCTGTGAGAGAGCGATCACCAGTTGTATCTGGCACTTGGAAGGGTGTGTTTTATTAAGTATCCGGTTCTAGTTGTCATAAGGTCAAGGTACAACTCCAAGTCGTCCTGTTACCGAAGATCACGGCTATTCGAATAGATTAACTTCCCTGCAGGGGTGCACCACATAACCCAACACGCTCGATCCCATTTGGCCGGACACACTTTTCTGGGCCATGCCCGGCCTTGGAAGATCAACACGTCGCAGCCCTACCTAGGCACAACAGAGAGGTCAGCATGCCGGTCTAAATCCTATGGCGCAGGGGTCTGGGCCCATTGCCCGTTGCACACCTGCACGTTGCGTACGCGACCGATGAGCAGACCTAGCCTCCCTTATACAAGAGCAGGCGTTCCAGTCCAACCCGACGCGCGCTGCTCAGTCGCTGACGTCACGAAGGCTTCGGCTGATACCACGGCGTCGAGTGCCCATAAATGTCCCTGCATAGATGGTTAGTGCGTATAGGCCAGTAGCCAGACTCAGATCAAATACCAAGATCTCATTAAACATGTTATTTTGAAATAACCGCGAACGCCGACCAGGGCCAGGCCCACCTCTCTCCTAGGTAGTCTCAACCTGCCCTGTCGCTTCGCCACAACGATCCACTTAGAGGGCCGTCGGGACAAACGTCCTTTCGGACCCAATCCGTGAATCACTCGTGGGTACTCCTATGAGCCGACCCATCTTTGGTCACCACATGTATCATGTATAAAGTATATAGTATATACCCGTGATCACCTCCCGAGTGATCACGGCCCGATAGTATAGCATGGCAGACGGACAAGAATGTAGATCCACAAATGATAAACTAGCATCCTATACTAAGCATTAGGATTGCAGGTAAGGTATCAACACTAGTAGCAAGGACAGGCTATGCATCAGGATAGGATTAACGGAAAGTAGTAACATGCTACACTACTCTAATGCAAGCAGTATAGAGAGTAGAGTAGGCGATATCTGGTGATCCGGGGGGGGCTTGCCTGCCTGGTTGCTCTGGCAAGAGAGAGGGGTCGTCAACTCCGTAGTCGTACTGGGTAGCAGCGACATTGGTCTCGGTGTCTAGCGAGAGAAGAGGGGGAAGAAACAATAAATATAATGTAAACAAATGCATGACAATGCATGACATGACAAGGCGTGATGCTAGGTGTGCCCTAACGCGGTACGAGGTGGTACCGGTGAAGGGGGGAAACCTCCAGGAAATTATCCCCGGTGTTTCGCGTTTTCGGACAGAGGAGCCAGAGGGGGAAAGTTGCGTGTTTGCTATGCTAGGGATGTGTGGCGGACGAACGAGCTGTGTATCCGGGTTTGTCTCATCATTCTGAGCAACTTTCATGTTGAAAATAATTTAATCCGAGTTACGGATTAAAAGAAATGATCTTCTAAAGATTTTATTAATTTCTGGGATTTAATTAATTATTTAATTTAATTCGAAAATGGATTTATGACATCAGCATGATGTCATGCTGACGTCAGCAGCCAACGGGGGTTGACTGGTCAACCTGACCAGTGGGTCCCACTGGTCAGTGACACATTTTAATTAAACAATTTAATTAACCTAATTAGTATTAATTAGGGGGTGGGCCCCACTATCATACTCTGTTAGATAATTAACAGTAGTTAATTAGGTTAATTAGTCATTAGGTTAATTAATCATAATTAGTTAATTTAATCAGAGTTAATTAAGTTAAATATTTAATTATTTAGTTAATTATTTAATTAATATTATTTTTAGTTATTTATTTTAATTCCTTTTTTAAAATCGTTCTGGGGGTGTCCCCACTTGTCATAGGGCCAAGGCCTTAACGGGCGCGGGCACGCGGGCGCCAGGAGCGGGTGCGGGCACCAGGAGCGGGCGCGGGGCACCCGCCCAGGCCGACGGGGGAGTGACATGCACTGGGCGCC
>NC_041380.1:284458878-284513814 GCF_002162155.2 Triticum dicoccoides | reverse complement strand
GATAAGGGGAGGGGGGCGGCCGGTTGGGCCTGCGGCCGACTGGGCCGGCCTGCTGGGCCAAAGCCTAGTGGGGGGCCTTTCTCTCCTGTTTCCTTTTTTTGTTAGTGTGTTTCCTCTTTTCCTTTTATTTATTTTCTTTTCTATTTAATTTCATTTTAAACCACTTTAGCCATTTTATAAAAATATGTTTGCTGCACTATAATTACCCTCGTAATATTCGGCAACCATCGAACATTTTTGTTTCAACTTGTTAAAAACTTTTGTTGTTTGCCATTTTTTTAATTGATTTTGAATCGGTTTGAACTAACGAAAGCTTAGCAACAATAATCGAGGTGACGTGGCATGATTAGCGTGGAATTACTGTAGCAAGATTATCCGGGCTTTACACATAAGCTAACATACTTTCTCTACTTGGATCATATGCACTTATGATTGGATCTCTTGCAAGCATCCGCAACTACTAAAGATTCATTAAGGTAAGACCCAACTATAGCATTAAAGTATCAAATCCCCTTTATCCCATATGCAAACAACCTACTTACTCGGGTCTGTGCTTCTGTCACTCACGCCACCCACCATAAGCAAATCATGAACATATTGCGAACCCTACAGCGGGAATCCCTCACGCTTGCGCGACATGGAGAGCACCGTAGGACAACACCAATAATAAAACATACAACTCAAACCAATCTTGATCATCAAATAGCCATTAGGACAAAACAGATCTACTCAAACATCATAGGATAGCCATACATCATTGGGAAATAATATATAGCGTTGAGCACCATGTTTAAGTAGAGATTACTGCGGGTAAGAGAGATGTTACACCGCTGCATAGAGGGGGGAAGAGTTGGTGATGATGGCGGTGAAGTTGTTGGTGAAGATGGCGGTGATGATGATGGCCCCCGGTGGCACTCCGGCGCCACCAGAAGCAAGGGGGAGAGGCCTCCTCCTTCTTCTTCTTCTTCCTTGACCTCCTCCCTAGATGGGAAAAGGGTTTTCCCTCTGGTCCTTGGCTCCCATGGCGTGGGAGGGGCGAGAGCCCCTCCAAGATTGGATCTATCTCTCTGTTTCTCTCTGGTTCTGCGTTCTTCTCTGGCTCTGTTTCACCGTTTCATATATATATGGAGATCCGTAACTCCGATTGGCCTGAAACCTTCGCCGTGATTTTTTTTCCGAATATTAGCTTTCTTGCAACAAAAGAAGAGCATCAACCGCCTTACGGTGGGCTCACGAGGGTAGGGGGCGCGCCCTAAGGGGGGCGTCCCCCTGCCTCGTGACCACCTCGGGCACTGGTTCGCGTTGATTTTCCTTCCGAATTTTCCATATTTTCCAAAAATAAGCTCCGTCCGTTTTTATCCCGTTTGGACTCCATTTGATATGGGTATTCTGCGAAACCGAAAACATGCAACAGACATGAACTGACACTGGGCACTGGATCAATATGTTAGTCCTAAAAATAATATAAAAAGTTGCCAAAAAGTATATGAAAGTTGAATAATATTGGCATGGAACAATCAAAAATTATAGATACGATGGAGACGTATCAGTGGGGTGGCTCCACCTGGCTTGGGAGGCAAGCCTCCACCTGGCTTGGCTTGGAGGGAAAGTCTCCCTAGGATTTCCCTAGGGAGATCCAATCTGCCTTGGCCGCCGCCACTAGGGAAACCCTAGGGCGCCTCCTTCTTTCCCCTCCCCCTATATATAGTGAGGGGGAGAGAGGGCAGCTGCACCCCTTCGCTGGCGCATCCCTCCCCTCTCCAACACCTCCTCCTCCTCCGTAGTGCTTGGCGAAGCCCTACCGGAGAACTGCAAGCTACACCACCACGCCGTCGTGCTGCTGGAGCTCTCCCTCAACTTCTCCTCTCCCCTTGCTAGATCAAGAAGGAGGAGACGTCCCCAGGTTGTACGTGTGTTGAACGCAGAGGCACCGTCCGTTCGGCGCTTGATCGGATCTTCCGTGATTTGAATCGCCGTGAGTACGACTCCATCAATCGCATTCTTGTAACGCTTCCGCTTAGCGATCTTCAAGGGTATGAAGATGCACTCCCTCTCTCTCACTGATAGCATCTCCTAGATTGATCTTGGTGACATGTAGGAATTTTTTGAATTATTACTACGATCCCCAACAGTGGTATCAGAGCTAGGTCTATGCGTAGATTCTATGCACGAGTAGAACACAAAGTAGTTGTGGGCGATGACTTGTTCAATTTGCTTACTGTTACTAGTCTTATGTTGATTCGGCGACATTATGGGATGAAGCGCCCGGACCGACCTTAAATGTACGCTTACGTGAGACTGGTTCCACCGACTGACATGCACTTGATGCATAAGGTTGCTAGCGGGTGTCTGTCTCTCCCACTTTAGTCGGATCGGGTAAATAGCAATTGGTATATCACCGTTGTGGCTTTTGCGTAGGTAAGAAACGTTCTTGCTAGAAACCCATAGCAGCCACGTAAAACATGCAACAACAATTAGAGGATGTCTAACTTGTTTTTGCAAGGTATGCTATGTGATGTGATATGGCCAAAAGGATGTGATGAATGATATATGTGATGTATGAGATTGATTATGTTCTTGTAATAGGAATCACGACTTGCATGTCGATGAGTATGACAGCCGGCAAGAGCCATAGGAGTTGTCTTAATTTATTGTATGACCTGCATGTCAATGAAAATGCCATGTAATTACTTTACTTTATTGCTAACCGTTAGCCATAGTAGTAGAAGTAATAGTTGGCGAGACAACTTCATGAAGACACGATGATGGAGATCATGGTGTCATGCCAGTGACAATGGTGATCATGCCACGCCTCGAAGATGGAGATCAAAGGCGCAAGATGATATTGGCCCTATCATGTCACTTTATGATTTGCATGTGATGTTTGTCATGTTTACATCTTATTTGCTTAGAACGACGGTAGCATAAATAAGATGATCCCTAACTAAAATTTCAAGAAAAGTGTTCCCCTAACTGTGCACCGTTGCGAAGGTTCATTGTTTCGAAGCACCACGTAATGATCAGGTGTGATAGATTCTAACATTCGCATACAACGGGTGTAAGCCAGATTTACACATGCAAAACATTTAGGTTGACTTGACGAGCCTAGCATGTACAGACATGGCCTCGGAACACGAGAGACCAAAAGTTCGAACATGAGTCGTATAGTAGATACGATCAACATGGAGATGTTCACCATTGATGACTAGTCGATTCGGATCATGTACCACTTAGATGCCTAGAGGGATGTCTATCTGAGTGGGAGTTCATTAAACAATTTGATTAGATGGACTTAATTATCATGAAGTTAGTCTAAAATGTATTTACAATATGTCTTGTAGATCAAATGGTCCACGCTAATGTTGCCCTCAACTTCAACGTGTTCCTAGAGAAAACCATGCTGAAAGACGATGGTAGCAACTATACAGATTGGGTCCGTAACTTGAGAATCATCCTCATAGCTGCCAAGAAAGCATATGTCCTTGAAGAACCGCTAGGTGAAGCACCCATTTTCCCAGCAACTCAAGATGTTCTGAACGCATGGCAGTCGCATAGTGATGATTACTCCCTGGTTCAGTGCGGCATGCTTTGCAGCTTAGAACCAGGGCTCCAAAAGTGTTTTGAGCAGCACAAAGCATATGAGATGTTCCAAGAGCTGAAAATGGTTTTCCAAGCTCATGCCCAGGTCGAGAGATATGAAGTCTCCAACAAGTTCTACAGTTGTAAGATGGAGGAAAACAATTCTGTCAGTGAGCATATACTCAAAATTTCTGGGTTGCATAATCGCTTGTCTCAGCTGGGAGTTAATCTTCCAGATGACTCAGTAATTGACATGATCCTCCAGTCGCTTCCACCTAGCAACAAGAGCTTTGTGATGAACTACAATGCGCAAGGGATGGAGAAGTCCATTCCTGAGTTATATTCAATGCTGAAATCAGTGGAGGTGGAAATCAAAAAGGAACATCAAGTGTTGATGGTGAATAAAACCACTAGTTTCAAGAAAGGCAAGGGTAAGAAGAACTTCAAGAAGGATGGCAAGGGAGTTGCCGCGCCCGGTAAATCAGTTGTCGGGAAGAAGCCAAAGAATGGACCCAAGCCCGAGACTCAGTGCTTTTATTGCAAGGGAAATGGTCACTAGAAGCGGAATTGCCCCAAGTACTTAGCGGATAAGAAGGCCGGTAACGCCAAAGGTATATGTGATATACATGTTATTGATGTGTACCTTACCAGCGCTCGTAGTAGCTCATGGGTATTTGATACCGGTGCGCTTGCTCATATTTGTAACTCAAAGCAGGAGCTACGGAATAAGCGGGGACTGGCGAAGGACGAGGTGACGATGTGCGTTGGGAATGGTTCCAAGGTTGATGTGATCGCCGTTGGCACGCTACCTCTACATTTACCTACAGGATTAGTTTTAAACCTCAATAATTGTTATTTAGTGCCACCTTTGAGCATGAACATTGTATCTGGATCTCGTTTAATGCGAGATGGCTACTCATTTAAATCTAAGAATAATGATTGTTCTATTTATATGAGAGATATGTTTTATGGTCATGCCCCGCTGGTCAATGGTTTATTTTTATTTAATCTCGAACGTGATGTTACACATATTCATAGTGTGAATGCCAAAAGATGTAAGGTTGATAATGATAGTCCCACATACTTGTGGCACTGCCGCCTTGGTCACATTGGTGTCAAACGCATGAAGAAACTCCATGCAGATGGACTTTTGGAGTCTCTTGATTATGAATCATTTGACACGTGTGAACCGTGCCTCATGGGAAAAATGACCAAGACTCCGTTCTCCGGAACAATGGAGCGAGCAACCAACTTATTGGAAATCATACATACAGATGTGTGCGGTCCAATGAGTGTTGAGGCTCATGGTGGCTATCGTTATGTTCTCACCCTCACTGATGACTTAAGTAGATATGGGCATGTCTACTTAATGAAACACAAGTCTGAGACCTTTGAAAAGTTCAAGGAATTTCAGAGTGAGGTAGAGAATCAATGTGACAGGAAAATAAAGTTCTTACGATCAGATCGTGGAGGAGAATACTTGAGTCACGAGTTTGGCACGCACCTAAGGAAATGTGGAATTGTTTCACAACTCACGCCGCCTGGAACACCTCAGCGAAATGGTGTGTCCAAACGTCGTAATCACACTCTATTGGATATGGTGCGATCTATGATGTCTCCTACCGATCTACCGCTATCATTTTGGGGTTATGCTTTAGAGACTGTCGCATTCACTTTAAATAGGGCTCTGTCGAAATCCTTTGAGACGACACTGTATGAATTATGGTTTGGGAAGAAACCTAAGCTGTCTTTTCCGAAAGTTTGGGGATGCGATGCTTATGTCAAGAAACTTCAACCCGAAAAGCTCGAACCCAAGTCGGAAAAATGCGTCTTCATAGGATACCCTAAGGAAACTATTGGGTATACCTTCTACCTCAGATCCGAAGGCAAGATCTTTGTTTCCAAGAATGGATCCTTTCTGGAGAAAGAGTTTCTCTCGAAAGAAGTAAGTGGGAGGAAAGTAGAACTTGATGAGGTACTGCCTCTTGAACTGGAGAGTAGCGCAACTCAGGAAGATGTTTCTGTGGTGCCTGCACCGACTAGAGAGGAAGTTAATGATGATGATTATGAAACTTCAGATCAAGTTTCTACTGAGCTTAGTAGGTCCACAAGGACATGTTCCGCACCAGAGTGGTACGGCAACCCTGTCCTGGAAATCATGTTGTTAGACAATGGTGAACCTTCGAACTATGAAGAAGGGATGGCGGGCCCGGATTCCAACAAATGGCTTGAAGCCATGAAATCCAAGATAGGATCCATGTATGAAAATGAAATATGGACTTTGACAGACTTGCCCGATGATCGGCAAGCCATAGAGAATAAATGAATCTTTAAGAAGAAGACTGACGCGGATGGTAATGTGACCATCTATAAGGCTCGGCTTGTCGCTAAGGGTTATCTACAAGTTCAAGGGGTTGACTACGATGAGACCTTATCACCCGTAGTGAAGTTGAAGTCCGTCTGAATCATGTTAGCAATTGCCGCATTCTATTATTATGAGATATGGCAAACGGACATCAAAACGGAATTCCTTAATGGTTTCCTTAAGGAAGAATTGTATATGATGAAGCCGGAAGGTTTTGTCGATCCTAAGAATGCTGACAAGGTGTGCAAGCTCCATCACTCCATTTATGGGCTGATGCAAGCATCTCGGAGTTGAAACATGCGCTTTGATGAAATGATCAAAGCGTTTGGGTTTATGCAGACTTATGGAGAAGCCAGTGTTTACAAGAAAGTGAGTGGGAGCTCTGTAGTATTTCTCGTATTATATGTGGATGACATACTATTGATGGGAAATGATATAGAACTTTTGGAAAGCATAAAGGCCTACTTGAATAAGTGTTTTCCAATGAAGGACCTTGGAGAAGCTGCTTACATATTAGTCATCAAGATCTATAGAGATAGATCGAGATGCCTCATTGGTCTTTCGCAAAGCACATACCTTGACAAGATATTGAAGAAGTTCAATATGGATCAGTCCAAGAAGGGGTTCTTGCCTGTATTGCAAGGTGTGAGATTGAGCACAACTCAATGCCCAACCTCGGCAGAAGATAGAGAAAAGATGAGTGTCATCCCCTATGCCTCAGCCATAGGGTCTATTATGTATGCCATGCTGTGTACCAGACCTGATGTGAACCTTGCCGTAAGTTTGGTAGGGAGGTACCAAAGTGATCCCGGTATGGAACACTGGACAGCGATCAAGAATATCCTGAAGTACCTGAAAAGGACTAAGGATATGTTTCTCGTTTATGGAGGTGATGAAGTGCTCATCGTAAAGGGTTACGTCGATGCTAGCTTCGACACAGATCTGGATGACTCCAAGCCACAAACCAGATACGTGTATATTTTGAATTGTGGGGCAGTCAGTTGGTGCAGTTGGAAGCAAGGCATTATGGTGGGATCTACATGTGAAGCGGAGTATATAGCTGCCTAGGAGGCAGCATAGGAAGCATCTGGATGAATGAGTTCATCACTGACCTAGAAGTCATTCCCAATACATCGGGCCCGATGACTCTCTTCTGTGACAACACTGGAGCTATTGCCCTTGCCAAGGAGCCCAGGTTTCACAAGAAGACCAGGCATATCAAGCGTCACTTCAAATCCATTCATGAATATATTCAAGAAGGAGACATAGATATTTGTAAAGTGCATACGGATCTGAATGTCGCAGATCCGTTGACTAATTAAACCTCTTCCATGAGCAAAACATGATCAACACCAGAACTCTATGGGTGTTCGATTCATCACAATGTAACTAGATTATTGACTCTAGTGCAAGTGGGAGACTGTTGGAAATATGCCCTAGAGGCAATAATAAAGTGGTTATTATTATATTTCCTTGTTCATGATAATTGTATATTGTTCGTGCTATAATTGTATTAACCAGAAACCGTAATACATGTGTGAATACATAGATCGTAATATGTCCCTAGTAAGCCTCTAGATGACTAGCTCGTTGATCAATAGATGGTCATGGTTTCCTGACCATGGACATTGGATGTCATTGACAACGGGATCACATCATTAGAAGAATGATGTGATGGACAAGACCCAATCCTAAGCGCACAAGATTGTGTAGTTCATTTGTTAAAAGCTTTTCTAATGTCATGTATCATTTTCTTAGACCATGAGATTGTGCAACTCCCGGATCCGTAGGAATGCTTTGGGTGTACCAAACGTCACAACGTAACTGGGTGGCTATAAAGGTGCACTACAGGTATCTCCAAAAGTACCTGTTGGGTTGGCACGAATCGAGACTGGGATTTGTCACTCTGTATGACGGAGAGGTATCTCTGGGCCCACTCGGCAATGCATAATCATAACGAGCTCAATGTGACTAAGGAGATAGCCACGGGATCATGCGTTACGGAAGGAGTAAATAGATTTGCCGGTAACGAGATTGAACGAGGTATAGAGATACCGACGATCAAATCTCGGGCAAGTAACATACCGATAGACAAAGGGAATTGTATACGAGATTGATTGAATCCTCAACATTGTCGTTCATCTGATGAGATCATCATGGAACATGTGGGAGCCAACATGGGTATCCATATCCCGCTGTTGGTTATTGGCCGGAGAGATGTCTCGGTCATGTCTGCATGGTTCCCGAACCCGTAGGGTCTACACACTTAAGGTTCGGTGACACTAGAGTTGTTATGGGAAATAGTATGTGGTTATAGAAGATTGTTCGGAGTCCCGGATGAGATATAGGATGTCACGAGGAGTTCTGGAATGGTTCGGAGGTGAAGATCGATATATTGGATGAAGGGTATTGGAGTCCGGAATTGTTCTGGGGGTACCAGGTGATGACCAGCATGACCGAAAGGGGTTTCGGAGGCCCCAACAAGCGTTGGGGGGCCTTATGGGCCAAGGGGAGGGGGCACATCAGCCCACTAAGGGGTTGTGCGCCCCTCCCACCTCATCTCATGTAACTTTGAGAGGTGGGGCGCCTTCACCTGGCTTGGCTTGGAGGGCAAGTCTCCCTAGGATTTCCCTAGGGAGATCCAATCTTCCTTGGCCGTCGCCCCTAGGGAAACCCTAGGGCGCCTCCTTCTTTCCCCTTCCCCATATATATAATGAGGGAGGGAGAGGTCAGTCGCACCCCTTCGCTGGCGCATCCCCCCCTCTCCAACACCTCCTCCTCCTCTGTAGTGCTTGGCGAAGCCCTGCCGGAGAATTGCAAGCTCCACCAACGCCGTTGTGCTGCTGGAGCTCTCCTCAACTTATCCTCTCCCCTTGCTGGAACAATAAGGATGAGACGTCCTCGGGCTGTACGTGTGTTGAACACAGAGGCGCTGTCTGTTCGGCGCTTGATCAGATATGCCGTGATTTATATCACCGCGAGTACGACTCCATCAACCGCGTTCTTGTAACGCTTCCTCTTAGCGATCTTCATGGGTATGAAGATGCACTCCCTCTCTCTCATTAGTAGCATCTCCTAGATTGATCTTGGTGACATGTAGGAATTTTTTTGAATTATTACTACGATCCCCAACACGACAAACACACCGCAAAAGAGTATTTCATCGAATAGATCTCCAAGAACATCGAGGGGAACTTTGTATTGAGAATCAAAGAGAGAGAAGAAGCCATCTAGCTAATAACTATGGACCCGAAGGTCTTTGGTAAACTACTCACGCTTCATCGGAGAGGCTATGGTGTTGATGTAGAAGCCCTCCGTGATCGATTCCCCCTCCGGCAGATCGTCGGAAAAGGCCCCAAGATGGGATCTCACGGGTATGGAAGGTTGCGGCGGTGGAAAAGTGGTTTCGTGGCTCTCTGTGATCGATCTAGGGTATAAGAGTATATATAGGTGGAAGAAGTACGTCGGTGGAGCTATGAGGGGCCCACGAGGGTGGGGGCGCGCCTACCCCCCTGGGCGCGCCCTCCTGCCTCGTGGTTGCCTCGTGGCGTTCCAGACTTCAACTCCAAGTCTTCTGGTTTGCTTTCGGTCAAAGAAAGATCATCGTGAAGGTTTCATTCCATTTGGACTCTGTTTGGTATTCCTTTTTTGTGAAACTCTAAAATAGGCAAAAAAAATAGAAATTGGACTAGGCCTCCGGTTAATAGGTTAGTCCCAAAAATAATATAAAAGAGCATATTAAAGCCCATTAAACATCCAAAACAGATAATATAATAGCATGGAACAATAAAAAATTGTAGATACGTTGGAGACATATCAAGCATCCCCAAGCTTAATTCATGCTCGTCCTCGAGTAGGTAAATGATAAAAATAGAATTTTTGATGTGCAATGCTACCCATCATAATTATCAATGTAATTTTCTTTATTGTGGCTTGAATGTTTAGATCCGAAAGATTCAATACAAAAGTTTAATATTGACATAAAAATAATAATACTTCAAGCATACTAACAAAGTAATCATGTCTTCTCAAAATAACATGGCCAAAGAAAGCTATCCCTACAAAATCATATAGCATGTCTATGCTCTATCTTCATCACACAAAGTATTTAATCATGCACAACCCCGATGACAAGCCAAGCAATTGTTTCATACTTTTGGTGTTCTCAAACTTTTTCAATCTTTACGCAATACATGAGCATGAGCCATGGACATAGCACTATAGGTCGAATAGAATGGTGGTTGTGGAGAAGACAAAAAGGAGACGATAGTCTCACATCAACTAGGCGTATCAACGGGCTATGGAGATGCCCATCAATAGATATCAATGTGAGTGAGTAGGGATTGCCATGCAACGGGTGCACTAGAGCAATAAGTGTATGAAAGCTCAAAAAGAAACTAAGTGGGTGTGCATCCAACTCGCTTGCTCATGAAGACCTTGGGCATTTTGAGAAAGCCCATCATTGGAATATACAAGACAAGTTATATAATGAAAAATTCCCACTAATATATGAAAGTGACAAAATAGGATACTCTCTATCATGAAAATCATGGTGCTACTTTGAAGCACAAGTGTGGAAAAGGGATAGTAGCATTGTCCCTTCTCTCTTTTTCTCTCATTTTTTATTTGGGCCTTTTCTCTTTTTTATGGCCTCTTTTTTTCTCTTTTTTCGTCTGGAGTCTCATCCCGACTTGTGGGGGAATCATAGTCTCCATCATCCTTTCCTCACTGGGACAATGCTCTAATAATGATGATCATCACACTTTTATTTACTTACAACTCAAGAATTACAACTCGATACTTAGAACAAAATATGACTCTATGTGAATGCCTCCGGCGGTGTACTGGGATGTGCAATGATTCAAGAGTGACATGTATAAAAAATTATGAACGGTGGCTTTGCCCTAGGTCTATGTCAACTACATGATCATGCAAGGCAATATGACAATGATGAACCGTGTCATAATAAACGGAATGGTGGAAAGTTACATGGCAATATATCTCCGAATGGCTATGGAAATGCCATAATAGGTAGGTATGGTGGCTGTTTTGAGGAAGGTATATGGTGGGTGTGTGGTACCGGCGAAAGTTGCACGGTACTAGAGAGGCTAGCAATGGTGGAAGGGTGAGAGTGCGTATAATCCATGGACTCAACATTAGTCATAAAGAACTCACATACTTGTTGCAAAAATATATTAGTTATCGAAATGAAGTACTACGCGCATGCTCCTAGGGGGATAGATTGGTAGGAAAAGACCATCGCTCGTCCCCAACCGTCACTCATAAGGAATACAATCAATAAATAAATAATGCTCTGACTTCATCACATAACGGTTCACCATACGTGCATGCTACAGGAATCACAAACTTTAACACAAGTATCTCTCAAATTCACAACTACTCAACTAGCATGACTCTAATATCACCATCTTCATATCTCAAAACAATCATAAGGAATCAAACCTCTCATATTATTCAATGCACTTTATATGAAAGTTTTTATTATACCCATCTTGGATGCCCATCATATTAGGATTAATTTTATAGACAAAGCAAATTACCATGCTATTCTAAGAGACTCTCAAAATAATATAAGTGAAGCATGAGAGGTCAATTTCTCTGCATAAGTGTCATCCCTGGATCGGTAATGCTGACATAAACAGTACTTGAAGGATTTATAACATAGTGGCAATCACACACTTATTACATCGAATGTCTCAAAAGAGAACTTATTACAATAAAGATGGTTTAAGGCCACTTAAATATGATAACAGCGGAAGGCTTGGAAGATAATAGTGAGTCCGTCAACACCAACGGCATAGGTGAGTGCACGACAATGACCTAGCGCACCTTACTCTTCGTCTGAAAAGTCTGCAACATGATATGTTGCAGCCTGAAACGGGTCAGCACATGGAATATGCTGGCAGTATAACACAATAGAGCAATGAACAGAATAAATGCTATCACTACATGCATATATGGCTGGTGGAGGCTCTATGGTTATAATATTTTGCAAAAAGCCATTTTTTCACTACAACAAAGGAATATATTTTGATTAACTATCATGGTAGTTGAAACATTGAGGATGGTAACCCCATCTCAATCCCAATTAAAAATAAATTAATAACCCAACAAATTAATTTAGAGTGATGAGATCCACATGATAATCCAAGAACCAGATACTCAAGATATCCATAACCGGTGACACGACTAACCATAATTAGTTTGTACACTCTGCAGAGGTTTGTGCACTTTGCCAACAAGACTCGATCTCCTCCGTTGGTTTTCTCGCACTACAAGGTGTTTGAGAAACGGATGGCTGAGACACGGTCTTTCAGAAACATTAACTCTTTACTCTGGGTGGACAGTTACACCTACTTTCCCCTACATCTGCTAGCCCACCATTGAAAGAGGTCATGTAACGTACTCAACTATGCTAGAGCCCATAATAGCTTGTGGCTGCACACGGAAGTTTCTAGCATGAATAATCTTATGATCCCTTTGAGCCTGGGTGGCGAACCAAAGGACAACACTGGTATATCCCCAGGTGCCCGCAACCAATCCACTCAGATGTGTATTTAAGTAGCCACCTTAGGTTAACCATTAATTAACAATCTCACATCTGTCATGGATACACTCAAACCCAATCCAAGTCTACGAGCATAGCATGGTAATATAAGCATCACGTAGAAGTAACTCCCAAGGGTTTGATAATAAAAGGGCAATAGGTTCTACCTCAACATCTACTTCCCATACCCACAAGTTAATCACATCCTAATCATGCAGTGTTTGAGGATTGTAACTAATGCATAAACACTGGGTAATGAAGGGATATGATCAATGTGTTACTTGCCTTGATGATGATATGCAAACCATAGAGACTCGTAGTAGCACGCTTCGCACTCCGGGTATTCTATCGCAAAAAACAATAGCATATATATAAGCACTCAAGCATAGATGCAAGGGTAAAACTCAAATAAGAAGATCCCAATCTGAAAGTTCAACTGAAGAGATTCGATTTGCAAAAAGAATCGGTCAAATCGGAGCTACGGAACTGAAACTACAATCAAAAGAACTTCTAATTCAAATCTACTTGAAATCAAATTTAGATTGTCAAAACCATGTTCAAGTTAATTAACCAGAAAGAGGGGCTTGAGGCGAAGATTTCGGCATTGGTTTCACTGGATTTGGACGAATGGTCAAAAAGTTGCGAGGGTTTGAAGATCACGGGCTAATCTGCGATAAAATAGTCGTGGATAGGTCCCTGGCCGAAAATAAAATAAAAAGAAAAAGACTACGGCGTGAATGTTCGCTAACAGAAGCAAACGAGCGAAAAGTGTTCGTTAAAACCAACTAACGAACGAACGTTCGTTAAATAACCTAAACTGAGAAAACCGGGGAAAAACCGAAGCAATCTAAAAAACAAATCTAGGGTTTATAAATAGACCGATCGGTTTTACCTAAAAACCACAAAAAACAGCGCGAGATCTGGCGGCGGATGACGGTCAACGGTGGCGGCGGCGGCGCGGGGCGGCAGCAGCGGCGCGAGGCGGCGGCTTGGCGAGGCGGCGCGACGACGGCACGACGCGGGGGCGACGGCGATGCGGCGGCGGCGGCAGCGGGGCAGCAGCGGCCGCGCGGGACGGCGAGTTGCAGCGGCGGGAGCGGGCTGCGGTGGCGGCGCGACGCAGGTAGTGTGGTGGTGGAGCGGGGCGGTGCGAGGTCGAGGGGCGGCGGCGGCTCGGGCTTTAAAGGCCCGGAGAGGAGGGGCGTGGCTTGGGGCAGGGGCCACGGCGCGGCTCGGAGCCGGACTCCGAGAGGAGTTCGCTGCGCGCATGGCGGCGCTCGGCGGGGAAGGCGGCGGCGCAAGCTGGCCGGCTGGGCCGCGGCCTAGTTTGGTCCGGAAGAAGTTTTTTTAAAAACAATTCCACCAAAAAGGAAAAATCCTAAATAAAAATAAAAAAAATCTAAAATTACCGAAAACAATTTTCACCATCTAAATAAAAAATTTAGAACATAGTGAACATTTTCTTGGCCTAAAATGCAATTTTTGAGAAATGCATATTTTTTTCTAACTTGAATAAAATAGCAATAAAAATCCAAATAAAATATTTATTTGATTTTAATATTTTTCCTCCAATATTTCTTTTATTTTGGAGAAATCATTTTATCTCCGCTCTTTATTTTGACATCGAAAATATTTTGGAGAGAAAAATAATTAAAACCAAAATGATCCTCTTTTCAAATTTGAGCAAATTCAAATATGAAAATAATGAAATCCCCAACTCTCTTCGTGGGTCCTTGAGTTGCTTAGAATTTCTAGGATCAAAACCAAAATGCAAATAAAATATGCTATGCATATGATGACCTATGTATAACATTCCAAATTGAAAATTTGGAATGTTACAAACCTACCCCCCTTAAGGTGAATCTCGCCCTCGAGATCCGGGTTGGCTAGAAAATAGGTGTGGGTGGTCTTTCCGTAGGTCATCCTCTTGTTCCCAGGTGGCTTAATCCTCGGTATGGTGGCTCCAGTGAACTTTGCAAAACTTGATAAACCTGCTGCGGGTGACTCTGCTGGCAAACTCGAGAATCCTGACAGGTTTCTCCTTGTAGGTTAGATCACTATCCAACTGAATTGCTTCCAGGGGCACTCTATCTCTCAGAGGGATATCGACCATCTCAGCATGACACTTCTTCAGCTGGGAAACGTGAAACACATCGTGAACTCCTAACTGTCCTTCGGGTAACTCCAACTTGTAGGCCACTTCTCCCATACGCTCCAAAACTCGGTATGGTCCTACAAATCTTGGGGCTAACTTTCCCTTAACTCCAAAACGTTTAACTCCTCGCAGGGGTGACACACGAAGATATGCGCTGTCTCCGATTTCATAAACTACCTCCTTGCATTTTGTATCGGCATAACTCTTCTGCCGGGACTGAGCTACCTTTAATCTGTCGCGAATCAACTTAACATTCTCTTCAGATTCCTTGATCAGATCCGGTCCAAACAACTGGCGGTCTCCAACTTCATCCCATATCAACGGTGTCCTACACCTCCTTCCTTACAAAGTTTCGAAAGGGGCCATCTTCAAACTGGCCTGGTAGCTGTTGTTGTATGAGAACTCTGCGTAAGGCAAATTATCATCCCAAATAGATCCATAATCTAGCGCACAAGCTCTCAACATGTCCTCCAGAATCTGATTGACTCTCTTGGTCTGTCCATCTGTCTGCGGATGAAAAGTTGTACTGAACTCTAGCCTGGTGCCCAAAGTCTAGTGCAGCTGGTGCCAAAACTTTGAAGTAAACTGGGTTCCTCCATTTGATATGATGGTCCTCGGAACTCCATGCAGACATATGATCCTGGTCATATATATCTTGGCCAACTTCGCACTTGTATAGGTGGTTTTCAATGGGATAAAGTGAGCCACTTTGGTCAAACGATCCACTACTACCTAGATAGAATCATATCCCAATCGGGTCCTAGGTAATCCGGTGATGAAGTCCATGCCAAGCTTATCCCACTTCCATTCGGGTATCGGCATAGGCTGCAGTAATCCTGCTGGCTTCTGATGTTCTGCCTTCACTCTCTGACATACATCACATACGGCTACATACTCGACAATATCCTTCTTCATACCAGTCCACCAGAAATGCTCCTTCAAATCCAAATACATCTTGGTGTTTCCAGTGTGTATCGAGTATGGCGAGTCATGAGCTTCCTGTAGTATTAACTTCCCGATCTCTGTATTATTGGGTACATAAACGCGGTCCTCAAACCACAAGGTGTCGTGCTCATCCTCATGAAAACCCTTGGCTTTTCCCTTGCTCATTTTCTCCTTTATATCAGCAATCTCCTTATCATCCTTCTGGGCTTCTCGAATCTTTCCCAATAATGTTGACTGAACTTCCAATGCTGCAACAAAACCTCTAGGGACTATCTCCAAACGAAGCTCCCTGAGATCTTCGGCTAACTCCTTTGGTAATCCTCCGTTTACGAGGGTATTGGCATAACTCTTCCGGCTCAAAGCGTCCGCTACGACATTGGCCTTGCCTGGGTGATAGTGCAACTTCATATCATAATCCTTTATAAGCTCCAACCATCTCCTTTGCCTGAGGTTTAGCTCCTTTTGTGTGAAAATGTACTTCAAACTCTTATGATCCGTGTACACATCATATCGGTTTCCAATAAGAACATGTCTCCAGGTCTTGAGCGCATGCACTACAGCTGCTAACTCCAAATCATGTGTGGCATAATTCAACTCATGCGTTCGAAGCTAACGTGAGGCATATGAAACAACTCTTCCATCTTGCATAAGTACACCTCCAAGTCCTAAACGAGAAGCGCAATACACTTGGAAATCCTTGCGTATATCCGGTAGAATCAGCACTGGGGCTGTAACCAGTCGTTTCTTCAGCTCCTGAAAACTTGCCTCACATTCATCTGTCCATTTGAACTTGATGTCCTTTTTCAATAACTCCGTCATGGGTTTCACAATCTTAGAAAAATTCTCAAAGAATCTCCGATAATATCCTGCGAGTCCAAGAAAACTGCGGATCTCTCCTACTAAAGTGGGTGCTATCCAATCAGTGACTGACTGAACCTTGGTGGGATCTACTGTTATACCTTCTCCTGATATAACATGCCCAAGAAATCCAACTTCCTTTAACCAAAACTCACATTTGCTGAACTTGGCATACAACTGATGTTCCCTGAGCTTCTCGAGAACTAGACGCAAATGCTCCTTGTGCTCCTCTTCATTCTTCGAGTACACCAAGATATCATCAATGAACACCACAACAAACTTATCTAAGAACTCCATGAACACCTTATTCATCATACTCGTGAAATAGGCATGGGCGTTAGTCAATCTAAATGACATAACCGTATACTCATATAGCCCGTACCTTGTGGTAAAGGCTGTCTTCGGTATATCCTGTTCTCGGATCTTCAGCTGGTGGTATCCTGATCGTAGATCGATCTTGGAAAATACCTTAGCTCCTTGCAACTAGTCAAACAAATCATTGATCATCGGCAGTGGGTACTTGTTCTTGATCGTTACTTCATTCAACACGCGATAATCAACAACCATTCTCAAAGATCCATCCTTCTTCTCAACTAAGAGCACTGGGGCTCCACACGGTGACGAACTTCATTGAATCTACCCTTTCTCCAATAACTCTTTAATTTGCTTCTTTATCTCCTCCAGATCATTTTCGGGCATCCGGTATGGTCTCTTCGATATCGGACTGGTGCTGGGCAACAACTCTATCAAAAATTCAATGTCCCGGTCCGGCGGCATTCCTGGTAGCTCCTCTGGAAATACATTTGGGTAATCCTTCACTACATGCACTTCCTCCTTAACAATTCCCGAGAGGGAATGTACTTGGGTCCTCCTAGGCGCATGCCTAGATACATACTTAATCCTTTTTCCCTCCGGGGTGGTGAGCAGAATTGACTTACTGGCTCAATCGATGTTTCCTCCATACATCGATAGCCAATCCATTCCTAGTATCACATACAATCCTTGCGACTCTAGAATTATTAAGTCTAAGGGGAAAACATGCCTACCTATGGTCAATGCCACCTAAAAACATCCTTGGCTTGCCATATACTCCGCTCCTGGCGAGCTTACTAACATAGGTGTCCTAAGAACTTTAGTGGGCAACTTATACTTATCCACAAATCCCCTTGATATGTATGAATGCGATGCACCAGTATCAAAAAGAACGATTGCAGTAAATGACTTAACCAAAAGCTTACCTATAACTGCATCTGGCTGCTCTTCAACCTCCTCCACGTTCACGTGGTTCACTTGTCCCCTGTTGAAAGGGTTGGGCTTCTTCCCAGAGCATCCATTGCCATTTCGATTCTTTGTTTCAGGACACTCATTGGCATAGTGTCTAGTCTTCCCGCACTTGAAACAAGTAATGTGACTTTGGTCCTTCTTGGCGGGTGTGGTTGGGTTAGAGCGGTTCTGATTGCTACCTGCTCCATTCCCATTTCCATTCTTGGAGCCAATATGGTTATGTGAACTGCCTCCATTGTGCGTGTGGCCACCATTGTCTACCAACTCCTGGTAGTTGTTAAATGTTGCCACCATTAACTGCATACTCATCTCATCATTCAGCCCTTCCATAAACTTCTGCTGCTTCGCGGCATCTGTGGCCACATTATCTGGGGCAAGGTTGTCAGAATCGTGATTTTGAATCGGATCGGAGCTCTGATGGTAGGATCGCAAATCGTAGAATCTTCACTACCAGGATCGTAGAAATGTAGATTCTATGAACTAAAACCGTAGAATCAGAGGGGTTAGTTTGGATCGTAAAGTCGTAGAATCGTATAATAGAATCGCGATTCTGACAACCTTGATCTGGAGCATAGCGGGCTAACTTGCTGAACCCATCCACGTACTGCCCCACAGTATGGTTTCCCTGGCGTAAGTTGCGAAACTCACACTTCATCATGCTCATAGCTCTAGTTGAGACATGCGCAGTGCGGAATGCTTGCTGAAACTGCTCCCAAGTGACATTGGCTATGGGGAAAGTGGCTGTGTAATTCTCCCACCATGAGGCCGCGGGTCCATCCAATTGGTGTGCGGAAAAACGCACCTTCTCAGCATCTGTGCAACCCGCGGTGGTCAATTCCCTTCTAATCCTGCGTAGCCAGTCATCAGCAACTATCGTCTCGGTGCTACTGGAAAACACCGGCGGCTGCAACCTCAGAAAATGGGCTAAGTTGTCAATTGGAGGTGGTGGCGGTGGGTTGTTGTTATTGTTGTTGTTGTTGTTGTTGTTGTTGTTGTTGCCTTGGCTCTGGACTAATAGCTGCATCAAGGCACTCTGCTGTTGGATCAACTGAGTGAGCTCCGGTGGGAAGACAAATCTGGGGTCATGGCTCGGAGGCATCTGTTGGGTTTAGAGGGGAGAGATTAGAATAGAATGAGGTCTAATGAGAAGGCACTACCCATATGCACATGAGACAAACACATTCATATCACACCAATCAATTCAAACAAGGGCATACAATCTATCTAAGTATTGTTACAAAAGTGCTCGGACTACTACTATATACATGGGGGAATACTACTGATAATATGGTGGTCTACTAGAAATTTTGATCGGTGGAAGACTCCATGATATCCGTTCCAGCTTCGTCTTCATAATCATCATCACTACTGTTAGGGTCGGAGTTAGTGTCGTCGATGATGATGTAGTCCTCTGAACGGATGTCATCGGGATGGTCGTCATCTTCTCCTGGTGCGGGGTCTCCCATGAATACTCCTAGCTTCCTTGTCAGATCGTCATTCTTCTCCACTAGTATTGCGATTTCCTCCTCGTATCCGTCGCGTGTAGACTTGAGTTCCTCTTCAAGCTCCATGTTCCTAGTCATCAACTTCTTCAGATCTATCATGCTTGCGCACATCTGATTCTCCTAGCGACGAATGTGCTGGTTTAACTCCTGGATGAAAGCTGAAATGGACCTGTCTCTATTGGTGCCGACCATATCCAATTGCTCATCTCGGCGCCCACATATCTGGTAGATGGTGTCCTTAAGATCCTTGTGATAAACTTCGCCGATGTGTCCCATGGCGATGTGGGCTGCCATGCTCTTTCCTAGATTCCAGGTTGGTGCATCAAAGGAAAACTCTATGGGTTCTGTAACTGGTGTGAATGTCCTTCGTGGAACTTGAACTCAAATCATCCAACACTCCTCTTTTAGTAAAGTGGCGGTGTAGGTCCCGGTAAATCTTGGTATTCCTATATTCAGATACCCAGTGACTTCCTTCAAGTGTCGTCCGAAAGGTGTGTCTTCATCCGGTTGTGCAAACTTGTTCCTTGAGTCCGCCATCCTATAGAGTATAAAATGGAGAGGAGTCAGAAATGAGTAGAGAAGAGTGACTTATGGCTCATCTTGGTGGTCGTGTCCTACAATCAGCGTGTGCTCTGATACCATCTTGTAGTGTTCTGACCTCAAACGGTCAAATCTCTGTGCATGTGTCATCCCTGGATCGGTAATGCTGACACACACCATACTTGAAGGATTTATAACAGAGTGGCAATCGCATACTTATTACATCGAATGTATCAAAAGAGAACTTATTACAATAAATATGGCTTAAGGCCACCTAAATATGATAACAGCTAAAGGCTTGGAAGATAATAGTGAGTCCATCAACTCCAACAGCATAGCTGAGTGCACGACAACAACCTAACGCTCCTTACTCTTCATGTGAAAAGTCTGCAACATGATATGTTGCAGCCCGAAACGGATCAACACATGGAATATGCTGGCAATATAACACAGTAGAGCAATGAACAGAATAAATGCTATCACTACATGCATATAAGGCTGGTGGAGGCTCTATGGTTATAATGTTTTGCAAAAAGCTAATTTTTCCCTACAACAAAGGAATATATTTTGTTTAACTATCATGGTAGTTGAAACATTGAGAACGGTAACCCCATCTCAATCGCAATTAAAAAGTAATTAATAACCCAACAAATTAATTTAGAGTGATGAGATCCACATGATAATCCAAGAACCAAATACTCAAGATGTCCATAACTGGGGACACGGCTAACCATGATTAGTTTGTACACTCTGCAGAGGTTTGCGCACTTTTCCCCACAAGACTCGATCTCCTCCATTGGTTTTCTCGCACTACAAGGTGTTTGAGAAACGGATGACCGAGATACGGTCCTTTAGAAACATTAAATCTTTACTCTGGGTCGACAGTTACACCTACTTTCCCCTACATCTGCTAGCCCACCACTGAAAGAGGTCATGTAACATACTCAACTATACTAGAGCCCGTAATAGCTTGGGGCTGCACATGAAAGTTTCTAGCATGAATAATCTTATGATCCCTTTGAGCCTGGGTGGCGAACCAAAGGACAACACTAGTATATCCCCAGGTGCCCGCAAGCAATCCACCCAGATGTGTATTTAAGTAGCCACCTTAGGTTAACCATTAATTAACAATCTCACATCTGTCATGGATACACTCAAACCCAATCCACGTCTATGAGCATAGCATGGTAATATAAGCATCACGTAGAAGTAACTCCCAAGGGTTTGATAATAAAAGGGCAATAGGTTCTACCTCAACATCTACTTCCCATACCCACAACTTAATCACATCCTAATCATGCAGTGTTTGAGGATTGTAACTAATGCATAAAAACTGGGTAATAAAGGGATATGATCAATGTGTTACTTGCCTTGCTGATGATCTGCAAACCGTAGAGACTTATAGTAGCACGCTTCGCACTCCGGGTATTCTATCGCAAACAAACAATAGCATACATAAGCACTTGATGTCTACTACACAACCTTCTTCTTGTAGACGTTGTTGGGCCTCCAAGTGCAGAGGTTTGTAGGACAGTAGCAAATTTCCCACAAGTGGATGACCTAAGGTTTATCAATCCGTAACATGCGTAGGATGAAGATGGTCTTTCTCAAGCAACCTTGCAACCAAATAACAAAGAGTCTCTTGTGTCCCCAACACACCCAATACAATGGTAAATTGTATAGGTGCACTAGTTCAGCGAAGAGATGGTGATACAAGTGGTATATGGATGGTAGATAAAGGTTTTTGTAAGCTTAAAATATAAAAACAGCAAGGTAACTAATGATAAAAGTGAGCACAAACGGTATTGCAATGTTAGGAAACAAGGCCTAGGGTTCATACTTTCACTAGTGCAAGTTATCTCAACAATAATAACATAATTGGATCACATAACTATCCCTCAACATGCAACAAAGAGTCACTCCAAAGTCACTAATAGCAGAGAACAAACAAAGAGATTATGGTAGGGTACGAAACCACCTCAAAGTTATCCTTTCTGATCGATCTATTCAAGAGTCCGTAGTAAAATAACACGAAGCTATTCTCTCCGTTCAATCTATCCTAGAGTTCGTACTAGAATAACACCTTAAGACACAAACCAACCAAAACCCTAATGTCACCTAGATACTCCAATGTCACCTCAAGTATCTGTGGGTATGATTATACGATATGCATCACATAATCTCAGATTCATCTATTCAACCAACACAAAAGTACTTCAAAGAGTGCCCCAAAGTTTCTACCGGAGAGTCAAGATGAAAACGTGTGCCAACCCCTATGCATAGGTTCATGGGCGGAACCCGCAAGTTGATCACCAAAACATACATGAAGTGGATCACGTGATATCCCATTGCCACCATAGATAAGCACGGCAAGACATACATCAAGTGTTATCAAATCCTTAAAGACTCAATCTGATAAGATAACTTCAAAGGGAAAACTCAATCCATTACAAGAGAGTAGAGGGGAAAGCTCGCGATACATCAAGATCGTATCACCTCAAGAACACGAGAGAGAGAGAGAGATCAAACACATAGCTATTGGTACATACCCTCAGCCCCGAGGGAGAACTACTCCCTCCTCGTCATGGAGAGCGTCGGGATGATGAATATGGCCACTGGAGAGGGATTCCCCCCTCCGACAGGGTGCCAAAATGGGTCTAGATTGGTTTTCGGTGGCTACGGAGGCTTCTGGCGGCGGAACTCCTGATCTATTGTGCTCCACGAAGTTTTTAGGGTATATTGATATACATAGGAGGAAGAAGTACGTCGGTGGATCTTCGGGCTGTCCATGAGGCAGGGGGCGCGCCCAGGGGGCGGGCACGCCCCCGGCCCTCGTGGGCAGCCCGGGACTCTCCTGGTCCATCTCCGATACTCCATGGGCTTCTTCTGGTCCAAAAATAAGTTCCATGAAGTTTCAGGTCAATTGGACTCCGTTTGATTTTCCTTTTCTGCGATACTCTAAAACAAGGAAAAAACAGAAACTGGCACTGGGCTCTAGGTTAATAGGTTAGTCCCAAAAATCATATAAAATAGCATATAAATGCATATAAAACATCCAAGGTTGATAATATAGCATGGAACAATCAAAAATTATAGATACGTTGGAGACGTATCAGCATCCCCAAGCTTAATTCCTGCTCGTCCTCGAGTAGGTAAATGATAAAAAACAGAATTTTTGATGTGGAATGCTACCTAACATATTTATCCATGTAGTTCTCTTTATTGTGGCATGAATATTCAGATCCATAAGATTCAAGACAAAAGTTTAATATTGACATAAAAATAATAATACTTCAAGCATACTAATCAAGCAATTATGTCTTCTCAAAATAACATGGCCAAAGAAAGCTATCCCTACAAAATCATATAGTCTGGCTATGCTCTATCATCACCTCACAAAATATTTAAATCATGCAGAACCCCGATGACAAGCCAAGCAATTATTTCATACTTTTGATGTTCTCAAACTTTTTCAATCTTCACGCAATACATGAGCGTGAGCCATGGACATAGCACTATAGGTGGAATAGAATGGTGGTTGTGGAGAAGACAAAAAGGGAGAAGATAGTCTCACACCAACTAGGCGTATCAATGGGCTATGGAGATGCCCATCAATAGATATCAATGTGAGTGAGTAGGGATTGCCATGCAACGGATGCACTAGAGCTATAAGTATATGAAAGCTCAACAAAAGGAACTAAGTGGGTATGCATCCACCTCGCTTGCTCACGAAGACCTAGGGCATTTTGAGGAAGCCCATCATTGGAATATACAAGCCAAGTTCTATAATGAAAATTTCCCACTAGTATATGAAAGTAACAACATAAGAGACTCTCTATCATGAAGATCATGGTGCTACTTTGAAGCACAAGTGTGGTAAAAGGATAGTAGCATTGCCCCTTCTCTCTTTTTCTCTCATATTTTTTATTTAGGCCTTTTTATGGCCTTCCTCTTTTTTTCGTCCGAAGTATCATCCCGACTTGTGGGGGAATCATAGTCTCCATCATCCTTTCCTCACTGGGACAATGCTCTAATAATGATGATCATCACACTTTTATTTACTTACAACTCAAGAATTACAACTCGATACTTAGAACAAGATATGACTCTATATGAATGCCTTCGGCGGTGTACCAAGATGTGCAATGACTCATGAGTGACATGTATGAAAGAATTATGAACGGTGGCTTTGCCACAAATACAATGTCAACTTCATGATCATGCATAGCAATATGACAATGATGGAGCGTGTCATAATAAACAGAACAATGGAGAGTTGCACGACAATATATCTCGGAATGGCTATGGAAATGCCATAATAGGTAGGTATGGTGGCTGTTTTGAGGAAGGTATATGATGGGTTTAAGGTACCGACAAAAGTTGCATGATACTAGAGAGGCTAGCAATGGTGGAAGGGTGAGAGTGCGTATAATCCATGGACTCAACATTAGTCATAAAGAACTCACATACTTATTGCAAAAATCTATTAGTTATCGAAACAAAGTACTACTCCCATGCTCCAAGGGGGATATATTGGTAGGAAAAGACCATCGCTCGTCCCCGGTCGCCACTCATAAGGAAGACAATCAATAAATAAATAATGCTCCGACTTCATCACATAATGGTTCACCATACGTGCATGCTACGGGAATCACAAACTTTAGAACAAGTATTTATCAAATTCACAACTACTCAACTAGCATACTCTAATATTACCACCTTCATATCTCAAAACAATCATCAAGCATCAAACTTCTCATAGTATTCAATGCACTTTATATGAAAGTTTTTATTATATCCCTGTTGGATGCCCATCATATTAGGACTAATTTCACAACCAAAGAAAATTACCATGCTGTTCTAAAAGACTCTCAAAATAATATAAGTGAAGCATGAGAGATCAATTATTTCTATAAAATAAAACCACCACCGTGCTCTAAAAGGATATAAGTGAAGCACTAGAGCATCAAGAAACTACTCCGAAAGATATAAGTGAAGATCAATGAGTAGTCGAATAATTATGCAACTATATGAAGACTCTCTAACATTTAATAATTTCAGATCTTAGTATTTTATTCAAACATCAAGCAAAACTAAATAAAAATAAAATGACGCTCCAAGCAAAACACATATCATGTGGTAAATAAAAATATAGCTCCAAGTAAAGTTACCGATGAATGAAGACGAAAGAGGGGATGCCATCCGGGGCATCCCCAAGCTTAGGCTCTTGGTTGTCCTTGAATATTACGTTGGGATGCCTTGTGCATCCCCAAGATTAGGCTCTTGCCACTCCTTATTCCATAGTCCATCAAATCTTTACCCAAAACTTGAAAACTTCACAACACAAAACTTAACAAAAAGCTCGTAAGCTCCGTTAGCATAAGAAAATAAATCACAACTTAGGTACTGTTGTGAACTCATTCTAAATTCATATTGGTGTAATATATACTGTATTCCAACTCATATATGGTTCATACCCTCCGATACTACTCATAGATTCATCAAAATAAGCAAACAACACATAGAAAACAGAATCTGTCAAAAACAGAACAGTCTGTTGTAATCTGGATCAAACGTATACTTATGGAACTCATAAAATTCTCAAATAAATTGGTGGACCTGAGGAATTTGTCTATTAATCCTCTGCAAAAATAATCAACTTAATATCACTCTCCAGTAAAAAATGGCAGCTAATCTCGTGAGCACTAAAGTTTCTGTTTTTTACAGCAAGATCACAAAGACTTCACCCAAGTCTTCCCAAAGGTTCTACTTGGCACAAACACTAATTAAAACATAAAACCACATCTAAACAGAGGCTAGATGAATTATTTATTACTAAACAGGATAAAAAGTGAATAACAAGAATAATATTGGGTTGCCTCCCAAGAAGCGCTATCGTTTAACGCCCCTAGCTAGGCATGATGATTTCAATGATGCTCACATAAAAGATAAGAATCGAAACATAAAGAGAGCATCATGAAGAATATAACTAGCACATTTGAGCCTAACACACTTCCTATGCATAGGGATTTTGTGAGCAAACAATTTATGGGAACAATAATCAACTAGCATAGGAAAGCAAAACTAGCATAACTTCAAGATTTTAAGCGCATAGAGAGGAAACTTGATATTATTGCAATTCCTACAAGAATATGTTCCTCCCTCATAATAATTTTCAGTAGCATCATGAATGAATTCAACAATATAACTATCACATAAAGCATTCTTTTCATGATCTACAAGCATAGAAATTTTATCACTCTCCACATAAGCAAAATTCTTCTCATTCGGAATAGTGGGAGTATCATAAGAAACTCGAATACTATAAATTGTTTCCATATAAAAGAGTAATGTTTAGAAAAGGGGTAATCATAGTCATGACAAGTTTTATAAATATAGTCATCACTACTTTTTATAGCATAAGTATCATCACAATAATCATCATAAGTAGCAACTTTGTTCTCATCATAATCAATTGAAACCTCTTCTAGGATAGTGGAATCATTACTAAATAAAGTCATGACCTCTCCAAATCCACTTTCATAATTATCACAATAAGATTCAACATCCTCCAAAATAGTGGGATTACTACTTCCTAAAGTTGACACTCTTCCAAATCCACTTTCATCAATATAATCATCATAAATAGGAGGCATGCTATCATCATAATAAATTTGCATATCAAAACTTGGAAGGTTAAAAATATCATATTCATAAATCATAGCATCCCCAAGCTTGGGACAAACATTAATTTCAGCAAATATATTCTCAAACATGTCATTCTCATCAAACATAGCATCCCCAAGCTTTGGCCTTTTCATATCATAAGCATAATCACTCTCATCATTAATAGTATGGATAGCACCAATAGTATAGCAATTATCATCATCACAATGAGTAATAGGAAAAACATTATTTGGGAGAGATACCTTTCTACCTTTGCTTCTCCGTATTTTCTTTTTCTTCTTCACATCATGTGTGGGTTCAACCCTCTTTTTGGAGCTCCTTATTAATGAGATTGGTTGAATAGAAGGCTCCTCCTCGTTACCTGATTCATCATAAGAAATAATAGGAGGATATTGGGAAGTCTCTTCCCTTTCATTAGTATTCTCTTCATCTTCTATTTGTTTTCTTTTCTTTATGTATTTGGCAATATAAGGATTTTCAATACAATTCACCGCACAATACATATTAATTTCCTCTAGATCAAAATCAAGAAGTTTATCACGGGCAAATACTGGAAGATAGTTAGTTATATGTTTCATTTCTTCATAACCCATAAGCAAACTAAGTTCATTATGATGTGCAAGGGACATCAAGTCATCACAATTTTTGGAAATGATTAGATCATGAAACAATTTGCATCGGATGGTTAAATGACCACGTTCATTGCAAAGTTCACAAGTACGGCTAAGAAAATTTAAATTTTCAGCACAAACATCTAGCCTTTCTTGCAACCATTTAGTTTCGAAGTACTTATGCCTCTTGCAAAATCTATCTTCCCTAATTGGTGTGTACTTGCAAACTCTATGCACTCCACAAAAATCGACATGCTTATAAGAGACATTCTCATCATGACTAGTGCAATCATCATTAGTACTACATATATTCAAAGAGTTCATACTAATAACACTGCAATCATGCTCATCATTCAAAGATTTAGTGCCAAACATTTTAATGCATTCTTCTTCTAACACTTTGGCACAATTTTCCTTTCCATCATACTTACGAAAGATATTAAAAAGATGAAGCGTATGAGGCAAACTCAATTTCATTTTTTTGTAGTTTTCTTTTGTAAACTAAACTAGTGCTAAAACAAGAAACAAAAAGATTCGATTGCAAGATCTAAAGATATACCTTCAAGCGCTAACCTCCCCGGCAACGGCGCCGGAAAAGAGCTTGATGTCTAATACACAACCTTCTTCTTGTAGACGTTGTTGGCCCTCCAAGTGCAGAGGTTTGTAGGACAGTAGCAAATTTCCCTCAAGTGGATGACCTAAGGTTTATCAATCCGTAGGAGGCATAGGATGAAGATGGTCTCTCTCAAGCAACCCTGCAACCAAATAACAAAGAGTCTCTTGTGTCCCCAACACACCCAATACAATGGTAAATTGTATAGGTGCACTAGTTCAGCGAAGAGATGGTGATACAAGTGGTATATGGATGGTAGATAATGGTTTTTGTAATCTGAAAATATAAAAACAGCAAGGTAACTAATGATAAAAGTGAGCACAAACAATATTGCAATGCTAGGAAACAAGGCCTAGGGTTCATACTTTCACTAGTGAAAGTTCTCTCAACAATAATAACATAATTGGATCATATAACTATCCCTCAACATGCAATAAAGAGTCACTCCAAAGTCACTAATAGCGGAGAATAAACGAAGAGATTATGGTAGGGTACGAAACCACCTCAAAGTTATCCTTTCTGATCGATCTATTCAAGAGTCCGTAGTAAAATAACATGAAGCTATTCTTTCCGTTCAATCTATCCTAGAGTTCGTACTAGAATAACACCTTAAGACACAAATCAACCAAAACCCTAATGCCGTGGGTATGATTATACGATATGCATCACACGATCTCAGATTCATCTATCCAACCAACACAAAAGTACTTCAAAGAGTGCCCCAAAGTTTCTATCGGAGAGTCAAGACGAAAACGTGTGCCAACCCCTATGCATAGGTTCATGGGCGAAACCCGCAAGTTGATCACCAAAACATACATCAAGTGGATCACGCGATATCCCATTGTCACCACAGATAAGCACGACAAGACATACATCAAGTGTTCTCAAATCCTTAAAGACTCAATTCGACAAGATAACTTCAAAGGGAAAACTCAATCCATTACAAGAGAGTAGAGGGGAGAAACATCATAAGATCCAACTATAATAGCAAAGCTCGCGATACATCAAGATCGTATCACCTCAAGAACACGAGAGAGAGAGAGAGAGAGAGATCAAACACATAGCCACTGGTACATACCCTCAGCCCCGAGGGAGAACTACTCCCTCCTCGTCATGGAGAGCGCCGGGATGATGAAGATGGCCACCCAAGAGGGATTCCCCCCTCCGGCAGGGTGCCGGAACGGGTCTAGATTGGTTTTCGGTGGCTATGGAGGCTTCCGGCGGTGGAACTCCCGATCTGTTGTGCTCCACGAAGTTTTTAGGGTATATGGATATATATAGGAGGAAGAAGTACGTCGGTGGATCTCCGAGCTATCCATGAGGCAGGGGCACGCCCCCCACCCTCGTGGGCAGCCCGGGACTCTCCTGGTCCATCTCTGATACTCCGTGGGCTTCTTCTGGTCCAAAAATAAGTTCCGTGAAGTTTCAGGTCAATTGGACTCCGTTTGATTTTCCTTTTCTGCGATACTCTAATACAAGGAAAAAACAGAAACTGGCACTGGGCTCTAGGTTAATAGGTTAGTCCCAAAAATGATATAAAGTAGCATATAAATGCATATAAAACACCCAAGGTTGATAATATAATAGCATGGAACAATCAAAAATTATAGATACGTTGGAGACGTATCAGCACTCAAGCATCGATGCAAGGGTAAAACTCAAATAAGAAGATACCAGTCTGAAAGTTCAACTGAAGAGATTTGGTCTGCAGAAAGACTCGGTCAAATCAGAGCTACCAAACTGAAACTACGATCAAAAGAATTTCGAATTCAAATCTGCTTGAAATCAAATTTTAAATTGCCAAAACCATGTTCAAGTTGATTAACCAGAAAGAGGGGCTCGAGACGAAGATTTTGGCGTTGGTTTCACTAAATTTGGACGCACGGTTAAAAAGTTGCGAGGGTTTGAAGATCATGGGCTAATCTGTGATAAAATAATCGCGGATAGGCCCCTGGCCGAAAATAAAATAAAAAGAAAAAGACTATGGCGTGAACGTTTGCTAATAGAGGCAAATGGGCGAAAAGTGTTCGTTAAAAGGGACTAACGAATGAACGTTCGTTAAATAATCTGAACCGAAAAAATCGGGGAAAAACCGAACTGATCTAAAAAAACCAAATCTAGGGTTTATAAATAGACCGATCGATTTTACCTAAAAACAAAAAAAACGGCGCACAATCCAGCGGCGCGGGGCGGCAGCTCGGCGAGGCGATGGCGCGGCGCAGGAGCAGCGGCTACGCGGCGGCGACGGCAGTAGGGCAGCGGCGGCGGCGGCGCGGGGCGGCGAGCTGCAGCGGCGGCGCGGCGCAGGCGGCGTGGTGGTGGAGCGGGGCGGCGGCGACTCAGGCTTTAAAGGCCCCGGAGGCGTGGCTTGGGGCAGGGGCAGCTCAGAGCCGGACTCCAAGAGGAGTCCGCCGCGGGCACGGCGGCGCTCGGCGGGGAAGGCGGCGACACGAGCGGGTCGGCTGGGCCGCGGCCTAGTTCGGTCCGAAAGAATTAAAAAAACAATTCCGCCGAAAAGGAAAAATCCTAAATAATAATAAAAAAATTCTAAAAATGCCAAAAACAATTTTCACCGTCTAAATAAAGTATTTAGAACACATTGAACATTTTCTTGTCCTAAAATGCAATTTTTGAGACAAGCATATTTTTTTACTCGAATAAAATAGCAATAAAAATTCAAATACAATATTTATTTGATTTTATTTTTTCCTCCAATATTTCTTTTATTTTGGAGAAATCATTTTATCTCCGCTCTTTATTTTGACATCGAAAATATTTTGGAGAGAAAAATAATTAAAACCAAAATGATCCTCTTTTCAAACTTGAGCAAATTCAAATATGAAAATAATGAAATCCCCAACTCTCTCTGTGGGTCCTTGAGTTTCTTAGAATTTCTAGGATCAAAACCAAAATGCAAATAAAATATGCTATGCATATGATGACCTATGTATAACATTCCAGATTGAAAATTTGGGATGTTACAGAAGCACTAGAGCAAAATTATCTAGCTCAAAAGATATAAGTGAAGCACATAGAGTATTCTAATAAATTCCGATTCATGCGTGTCTCTCCCAAAAGGTGTGTACAGCAAGGATGATTGTGGTAAACTAAAAAGAAAAGACTCATACCATAGAAGACGCTCCAAGAAAACCACATATCATGTGGTGAATAAAAATATAGCCTCAAGTAAAGTTACCGATAGATGAAGACGATAGAGGGGATGCCTTCCGGGGCATCCCCAAGCTTAGGCTTTTGGTTGTCCTGAATTTTACCTTGGGGTGCCTTGGGCATCCCCAAGCTTAGGCTCTTGCCACTCCTTATTCTAACATCCATCAAATCTTTACCCAAAAGATTGAAAACTTCACAACACAAAACTCAACAGAAAATCTCATGAACTCGGTTAGTATAAGAAAATAGACCACCACTTTAAGGTATTGTAATGAACTCATTCTTTATTTATATTGGTGTTAAACCTACCATATTCCAACTTCTCTATGGTTCATACCCCCCGATACTAGCCATAGATGCATCAAAATAAGCAAACAACACGCGAAAAACAGAATCTGTCAAAAACAGAATAGTCTGTAGCAATCTGGAAGTTTTGAATACTTCTGTAACTCCAAAAATTCTGAAAATTAGGACGACCAGGATAAAAAGTATATTGATCTACTGCAGTTGGAATTGGTATTTTATCGCTCTCTAGTAAAAAATGATAATTACTTTCGTGAGCGCATACTTTCTGTTTTTATCAGCAAGATCAAACAACAATCACCCAAGAAGGTCCTAAAGGCTTTACTTGGCACAAACACTAATTAAAACATAAAAAACACAATCATAACAGAATCTAGATGAATTATTCATTACTAAACAGGAGCAAAAAGCAAAGAACAAAAATAAAATTGGGTTGCCTCCCAACAAGCGCTATCGTTTAACACCCCTAGCTAGGCAGAAAAACAAGAATAGATCCAGGTATTGTCATCTTTGTCCAACTCTTAAATCAAACACTTAGGATCCTTCAGAGATTTAGCATAAAGATCTTCAATAACAATACTCCTTGGAATAATTTGAAAGATTTCGTTCTTGCAAAAAGGATCTCTTATCACTTCAACAAAATCCGGGTGAACACTAATCATCTTAAGATCTCCATTATTACTATTACTAGAAGTTGCACCCATGTTCTTGGATCTACCCCTCCTCACGGGAGTTTTCTCGATAATTTTAGCGGAAGCAAAAGTCGTGCTTAGATTACTAAAGATTTCTTCTAATTTATCAATCCGAGACAAACTTTCTTCTATTCTTTCATGGATTAAGGTACCCTTCTCTTTTAACAACTTAAAAATATCTCCCGCTTTTGACCAATATTAGTGGCAAAATTATGCATATTTTTATCTATAATTCCCATATGATCTTCGATGAGCATTTTCTTTTCAATAGCATCTAGTCTTTCCATAACATGCTCAAGAGTCAAAATTGTTTCATTAATCTTGAGGGGTGGTGATCGCACTAAATTTCCCATAGCATTAAAAGCATCAAGAGGGGGGCACATCAAGAAATTTCCACCGGTAATCGTATCAAGGATGAATCTATACTAAGTGGTGATGCCAACATAAAAACAACGAAGAAGAACAATGGTGGATTTCTTACGGGTAGATATATTATGAGCATTGCAAATCCTATACCAAGCATCTTTTAAATTTTCTCCTCCCCTTTGTTTAAAGTTGATAACCTCATTCTCGGGAGTGCAAGCGATAGAGGAAGAACTATCCATAATAATGGCAAACAAGGTTGCACACAAAAATAGATCTGGCAAGAAAACGGTGAACGAAAAAGAGCCGAATAAAACGGCAAATTTTGTGAAGTGGAGGAGAGGAAAACCAGAGGCGAATGGCAAATAATGTAATGCGAGGGAGAAGAGTTTATGATGGTACTTGGTATGTCTTGACTTGGCGTAGATCTCCCCGACAACGGCGCCAGAAATCCTTCTTGCTACCTCTTGAGCATGCGTTGGTTTTCTCTTGAAGAGGAAAGGGTGATGCAGCAAAGTAGCATTAATATTTCCCTCGGTTTTTGAGAACCAAGGTATCAATCAGTAGGAGAAAATGCAGAAGTCACCTAGTACCTGCACAAACAATCAAGAACCTCGCAACCAACACGATAAAGGGGTTGTCAATCCCTTCACGGTCACTTGCAAAAGTGAGATCTGATAGAGATAGTAAAGTAAATATTTTTGGTATTTTTGTTGTATAGATTGGAAAGTAAAGCTTGCAAAATAGTAAATGAGATGCGATGTAAATAAAAGAGACACAATATAATAAGAAAGAGACCCGGGGGCCATAGGTTTCACTAGTGGCTTCTCTCAAGATAGCATGTATTACGGTGGGTGAACAAATTACTGCCGAGCAATTTATAGAAAGCATAGTTATGAAGATATCTAAGGCAAAGATCATGAATATAGGCATCACGTCCGTGTCAAGTAGATCGAAACGATTCTGCATCTACTACTATTACTCCACACATCGACCGCTATCCAGCATGTATCTAGAGTATCAAGTTCATAAGAACAGAGTAACGCTTTAAGCAAGATGACATGATGTAGAGGGATATACTCAAACAATATGATACAAACCCCATATTTTTATCCTCGATGGCAACAATACAATACATGCCTTGCTGCCCCTACTGTCACTGGGAAAGGACACCACGAGATTGAACCCAAAGCTAAGCACTTCTCCCATTGCAAGAAAGATCAATCTAGTAGGCCAAACTAAACCGATAATTCAAAGAGAGTTGCAAAGATATAAAATCATGCATATAAGAATTCAGAGAAGAACCAAATAATATTCATTGATAATCTTGTTCATAAACCCACAATTCATCAAATCTCGGCATACACACCGCAAAAGAGTATTACATTGAATAGATCTCTAAGAACATCGAGGAGAACTTTGTATTGAGAATAAAAGAGAGAGAAGAAGCCATCTAGCTAATAACCATGGACCCGAAGGTTTGTGGTAAACTACTCACGCTTGATCGGACAGGCTATGGTGTTGATGTTGAAGTCCTTCATGGTCGATTCCCCCTCCGGAAGATCGCCGAAAAAGGCCCCCAGATGGGATCTCACGGGTAGAAGGTTGCGGCGATGGAAAGGTGGTTTCGTGGCTCTCTGCGATCGATTTAGGGTATAAGAGTATATATAGGAGAAAGAAGTACGTCGGTGGAGCTACGAGGGGCCCACGAGGGTGGGGCACGCCTACCCCCTTGGGTGCGCCCTCCTGCCTCATGGTCGCCTCGTGGTGTTCCAGACTTCAACTGCAAGTCTTCTGGTTTGCTTTTGGTCCAAGAAAGATCATCGCGAAGGTTTCATTCCGTTTGTACTCCATTTGGTATTCCTTTTCTACGAAACTTTAAAATAGACAAAAAAACAGAAATTGGCACTCGGCCTCCAGTTAATAGGTTAGTCCCAAAAATAATATAAAAGATCACATTAAAGCCCATTAAACATCCAAAACCGATAATATAATAGCTTGGAACAATAAAAAATTATAGATACGTTGGAGACGTATCAATCGCCCTCGGCACGCTACCTCTACATCTACCTTCGGGATTAGTTTTAGACCTAAATAATTGTTATTTGGTGCGAGCGTTAAGCATGAACATTATATCTGGATCTTGTTTGATGTGAGATGGTTATTCATTTAAATCAGAGAATAATGGTTGCTCTATTTATATGAGTAATATCTTTTATGGTCATGCACCCTTGATGAGTGGTCTATTTTTGTTGAATCTCGATAGTAGTGATACACATATTCATAGTATTGAAGCCAAAAGATACAAGTTTAATAATGATAGTGCAACTTATCTGTTGCACTGCCGTTTAGGTCATATTGGTGTAAAGCACATGAAGAAACTCCATGTTGATGGACTTTTGGAATCACTTGATTATGAATCACTTGATGCTTGGGAACCATGCCTCATGGGCAAGATGACTAAGACTCCGTTCTATGGAACAATGGAGCGAGCAATAGACTTATTGGAAATAATACATACTGATGTATGCGGTCCAATGAGTGTTGAGGCTCGTGGCGGTATTGTTATTTTCCGACCTTCACAGATGATTTGAGTAGATATGGGTATATCTACTTGATGAAACATAAGTCTGAAACATTTGAAAAGTTCAAAGAATTTCAGAGTGAAGTGGAAAATCATCGTAACAACAAAATAAAGTTTCTATGATCTGATCGTGGATGTGAATATTTGAGTTATGAGTGTGGTCTTCATTTGAAACAATGCGGAATAGTTTCGCAACTCACGCCACCTGGAACACCACAGTGTAATGGTGTGTCCGAACATCATAACCGCACCTTTATTAGATATGGTGTGATCTATGATGTCTCTTACTGATTTACCGAAATCGTTTTGGGGTTATGCTTTAGAGACGGCTGCATTCACGTTAAATAGGGCACCATCTAAAACCACTGAGACGACACCATATGAACTGTGGTTTGGCAAGAAACCCAAGTTGTCGTTTCTTAAAGTTTGGGGCTGCGATGCTTATGTGAAAAAGCTTCAACCTGATAAGCTCGAACCCAAATCGGAGAAATGTGTCTTCATAGGATACCCAAAGGAGACTGTTGGGTACACCTTCTATCACAGATCCAAAGGCAAGATATTTGTTGCTAAGAATGAATCCTTTCTAGAGAATGAGTTTCTCTCGAAATAAGTGAGTGGGAGGAAAGTAGAACTTGATGAGGTAATTGTACCTTCTCCCGAATTGGAAAGTAGTTCATCACAGAAATCAGTTCTAGTGATTCCTACACCAATTAGTGAGGAAGCTAATGATGATGATCTTGAGACTTCTGATCAAGTTACTACAGAACCTCGTGGGTCAACCAGAGTAAGATCCGCATGAGAGTGGTACGATAATCCTGTTCTGGAAGTCATGTTACTTGACCATGTCGAACCTATGAACTATGAGGAAGCGATGATGAGCCCAGATTCCGCAAAATGGCTTGAGGCCATGAAATCTGAGATGGGATCCATGTATGAGAACAAAGTGTGGACTTTGGTTGACTTTCCCAATGATCAGCAAGCCATAGAGAATAAATGGATCTTCAAGAAGAAGACTGACGCTGACGGTAATGTTACTGTCTACAAAGCTCGACTTGTTGCAAAAGGTTTTCGACAAGTTCAAGGAGTTGACTACGATGATACCTTCTGACCCGTAGCGATGCTTAAGTTTGTCTGAAACATGTTATCAATTGCCGCATTTTATGATTATGAAATTTGGCAAATGGATGTCAAAACTGCATTCCTTAATGGATATCTTATAGAAGAGTTGTATATGATGCAACCAGAAGGTTTTGTCGATCCAAAAGGTGCTAACAAAGTGTGCAAGCTCCAACGATCCATTTATGGACTGGTGCAAGCCTCTCGGAGTTGAAATATATGCTTTGATTGTGTGATCAAAGCATATGGTTTTATACAGACTTTTGGAGAAGCCTGTATTTACAAGAAAGTGAGTGGGAGCTCTATAGCATTTCTGATATTATATGTGGATGACATATTGTTGATCAGAAATGATACTGAATTTCTGAATAGCATAAAAGGATACTTGAATAAGAATTTTTCAATGAAAGACCTCGGTGAAGCTGCTTATATATTAGGAATCAAGATCTATAGAGATAGATCAAGATGCTTAATTGGACTTTCACAAAGCACATACCTTGGTAAAGTTTTGAAGAAGTTCAAAATGGATCAGTCAAAGAAAGGGTTCTTGCCTGTGTTACAATGTGTGAAGTTGAGTCAAACTCAATGCCCAACCACTACAGAAGATAGAGAGAAAATGAAAGTCATTCCCTATGCCTTAGCCATAGGTTCTATCATGTATGCAATGCTGTGTACCAGACCTGATGTGTGCCTTGCTATTAGTTTAGCAGGGAGGTACCAAAGTAATCCAGGAGTGGATCACTGGACAGCGGCCAAGAACATCCTAAAATACCTGAAAAGGACTAAGGATACGTTTCTCGTTTATGGAGGTGACAAAGAGCTTGTCATAAATGGTTATGTCGATGCAAGCTTTGACACTGATCCGGATGACTCTAAGTCACAAACCGGATACATATTTATATTGAATGGTGGGGCTGTCAGTTGGTGCAGTTCCTAGTAGAGCGTCGTGGTGGGATCTACGTGTGAAGCGGAGTACATAGCTGCTTCGGAAGAAGCAAATGAAGGAGTCTGGATGAAGGAGTTCATATCCTATCTAGGTGTAATACCTAGTGCATCAGGTCCAATGAAAATCTTTTGTGACAATACTGATGCAATTGCCTTGGCAAAGGAATCCATATTTCACAAAAGAACCAAGCACATCAAGAGACGCTTCAATTCCATCCGCGATCAAGTTAAGGAGGAAGACATAGAGATTTGCAAGATACATGCGGATCTAAATGTTGCAGACCCATTGACTAAGCCTCTCTCATGAGAAAAACATGATCAGCACCAAGACTCCATGGGTGTTAGAATCATTACTATGTAATCTAGATTATTGACTCTAGTGCAAGTGGGAGACTAAAGGAAATATGCCCTAGAGGCAATAATAAAGTTGTTATTTATATTTTCTTATATCATGAAAAATGTTTATTATTCATGCTAGAATTGTATTAACCGTACACTTAGTACATGTGTGAATACATAGAAAAACAGAGTGTCCCTAGTATGCCTCTACTTGACTAGCTCGTTAATCAAAGATGGTTATGTTTCCTAAGCCATATAAATGTGTTGTCATTTGATGAACAGGATCACATCATTAGAGAATGATGTGATGGACAAGACCCATCTGTTAGCTTAGCATAATGATCGTTTAGTTTTATTGCTATTGCTTTCTTCATGACTTATACATGCTCCTCTAACTATGAGATTATGAAACTCCCGAATACCAGAGGAACACCTTGTGTTCTATCAAACATCACAACGTAACTAGGTGATTATAAAGATGCTCTACAGGTGTCTCCTATGGTGTTTGTTGAGTTGGCATAGACCGAGATTAGAATTTGTCACTCTGTGTATCGGAGAGGTATCTCTGGGCCCTATCGGTAATGCACATCACTACGAGCCTTGCAAGCAATGTGTCTAATGAGTAGGGGTGGGCATTCAGTATAAACCGAATTCTCGGTTTCTACCATTCGGTTTTTATTCAAATTCAGTTTGCAAAACTAGAAACCGAAAATGCCAACATAAAATACAAACCGAAATTTGGGTTAACCGACTGATTCGGTACAGTATTCGGTTTATGCCGAATGGACCTTGCGTGTAACGATAGTGGCCAGAGCACCCTCTTGTATAGCCCCATGTCTCCACCATTTCTCATAAGCCAGGCGATGTGGGACTAAACAGTCCCTGGTAGGAGGCTTGCTCGCCCACTACTTTCTTTAGCGAAGAGTGACATGGGCTGGGAGATGCCATTCACAAGAAAATTGGGCATTCATAGTACCACGTACGTGTGGTCAGCCCAAGCGAGTAGCTACCATGTACTTGTGGGCCTTCATAGTACCACGTATGTGCACTTTTTGCCACTGACTCGCGTGCGACCACCCATCGCACCCTGGCTATGTCGTTAGCTACCTAGGCACTGTTGTTCGTTGAGATTACTTCAGTTTCTGTTTCGGTGATCGGTATTAAACCAAACCTGTCGAATTTAATTTGGTTAATAGAGCAGAAAACCAAAATTTCCTGTAGCAGCAAGAAAAACCGAAAATTTGGTTTTTCGGTATCGTCTTCGGTTCGTCGGTTTTTATGCCCACACCTAATAATGAGTTAGCCACGGGATGATGCATTAGGGAACGAGTAAAGAGACTTGCCGGTAACGATATTGAACTAGGTATGATGATACCGACGATCGAATCTCAGGTAAGTAACATACCGATGACAAAGGGAACAACATATGTTGTTATGTGGTTTGAACAATAAAGATCTTTGTAGAATATGTAGGAGCCAATATGAGCATCTAGGTTTCGCTATTGGTTATTGATCGGAGATGTGTCTCGGTCATGTCTACATAGTTCTCGAACCCGTAGGGTCCGCATGCTTAACGTTCGATGACGGTTTGTATTATGAGTTATGTGATTTGATGACCGAAGTTTGTTTCGAGTCTCGGATGATATCACAGACATGATGAGGAGTCTCGAAATGGTCGAGACATAAAGATTGATATATTGGACGATGTTATTCGGACACCGGATGAGTTCCGAGAGGTACCGGATAATTATCGGAGTGCCGGAGGGTTATCAAAACCCCCCGGGGGAACTAATGGGCCTTGGTGAGCCATAGTGGGGAGAGAGAAGGGCCAAAAGGGGGCTGTCCACGCGCCCCCCTTGGGTCCGAATTGGACTAGGGGAAGGGGGCGGTGCCCCCCTTTCCTTCCCTTGCCCCTCTCCCTTCCTTCTTCCCCCTTTTCCTCTAGGTGGAATCCTACTAGGACTTGGAGTCCTAGTAGGACTCCCCTCTCCTGGCGCGCCCTACAGGGCCGGCCGGCCTTCCCCTCCCCTCCTTTATATACGGGGGCAGGGGGCGCTCTAGAACACAAAAGATCAATTGTTTTAGCCGTGTGCAGTGCCCCCCTCCACGGTTACACACCTCGGTCATATCGTCGTAGTGCTTAGGCAAAGCCCTGCGCCGGTAACTTCATCATCACCGTTGCCACGCCGTCATGCTAACGGAACTCTCCCTCATCCTCAACTAGATCAAGAGATTGAGAGACGTCATTGAGCTTAACGTGTGCTGAACGCGGAGGTGCTATACGTTCGGTGCTTGGATCAGTTGGATCCCGAAGACGTTCGACTACATCAACCGCGTTACTAAATGCATCTGCTTTCGGTCTACGAGGGTACGTAGACACACTCTCCCCTCTCGTTGCTATGCATCTCCTAGATAGATCTTGCGTGATCGTAGGAATTTTTTTGAAATACTACATTCCCCAACATACCAATCTTCTGAATCAATCCCTGACGAAGAGTGTCACGCCCTTCCAGGATGGCGCGCCATACCTGAGATGGTCTACCTCCTAGTTCAACCATGAGAATGGATCCATTTGGGTAATATATTGCTTTAAGTAACTGAGCACATAAAGAATCAGAATTTTGTAACAAGCACCAAGGTTGTTTAGTGAGGAGGGCCAAATTAAACAGCTCAAAATCACTCCGAGACCTCCCATAAATTTCGGTTGCATCATTGATTTCCAAGACACCCAATTTGGTATTCATTTTCCTTCCTTACCCCCCATCAAAACTGTCTGATCAACTTATTCAAATGTTCGCACAGTCCTCTTGGTAACTTGAAACAAGACATCGAGAAAACTGGCACTACCTGGGACACTAATTTAACTAGCACTTCCTTACTAACTGATGATATCGTTTTCTCAATCCAACCTTTCATCTTACCCCACAACATATCTTTCAAATATTTGAGGCCCCTAATTTAGAAGTACCTATATCAGAGGGCATGCCTAGGTGCTTGTCATTCAAAGTCTCGTTGGGGACATTGAGGATTTCTTTAATCTGCTGCTTAATCTTAGAAGGACACCCTTTACTGAAAAAATTGATGATTTGCTAGCATTAACTCTCTGACCTGAAGCTTGACAATATTTTTCGGGCTTGTCTGAAACCTCCATCGCCCCAACACCATTAGCTTTGCAGAATAGCAGGCTATCACCTGCAAACAAAAGGTGGTTAACAGGTGGATCCGACGGCGCCACTTGGATTCCACCAATCTGAGATGACTGGTCCAAATTTTTTAGGAGGCACGAAAGGCCCTCAGCTGCCAACAAAAATAGGTACGATGATATTGGATCTCCCTAACGAAGTCCTCTACTAGGACTGAACTCTTCAAGCTTCTTCCCATTGAACAACCCAGAATAAGAAACCGAAGTAACCATGCTCATGAAATTGTTTATCCATCTCTAAGAAAATCCAAACTTTGCAATAATAGCTCTGAGATAGTCCCGCTCCACTCTGTCATAAGCCTTCATCAAATACAACTTGAGAGCACAATGATGGTGCTTCACTGCCCTATTCCGTTTCATAAAATGCAAGCACTCGTAAGCCACAATGATGTTGTCCGTGATCAAACATCCAGGGACAAAGGCCGATTATTCTGCTGAGATAATATCTGGAAGCACCACCTTCAATCTATTGGCGGCCACCTTCAACGCAATCTTATACAACACGTTACACAGGCTTATTGGACAGAATCTAGAGAGCATTGTTCGATTTTTTACCTTCGGAATAAGTACAAAATAAGTTTTATTCATATTTTCTCCACTTTCCTGGCCTTCTACAATCTTGAGAACAGTCGTCGTCACCTCACCCCCACACACCTCCTAGTGTTTCTGGAAAAAATGGATAGGGAAGCCATCGGGTCTCAGAGCCTTCGTTGGGAACATTTGAAAAAGCGCAGTTTTCACCTCAGACTCTGTGTACGGAGCATCAAGATGGGCCTGAATGTCATCTGAAACTTTCCTCGGGACCTTGTCAGGAACCTCATGCATGTTAGTGCACCCCTCGGAACAATAGAGATTTTTATAGAATTCAGTTGACATCCCTTCTAACTCGATCTCATCCTCTACAATCTGGCCATTGATGTCGCTTGAAGCTACATCGGTATTTCCCCAAAGAGGAAGGGATGATGCAGCACAACGACGGTAGGTATTTCCCTCAGATGTGAAACCAAGGTTATCGAACCAATAGGAGAACCAAGCAACACAACGTAAACATCACCTGCACACAAATAACAAATTCTCGCAACCCAACATGTTAAAGGGGTTGTCAATCCCTTCCAGGGTACGGCGGCTCAAGATAGGCAAACATACGTGAGGTAAGTTTGTAGTAGATTGATAGATCTAACGCCAAATAAAATAAATAATAATAAATTTGCAGCAAGGTATTTTTGTATTTTTGGTTTAATAGATCTGAAAATAAATGCAAAGGAAAAGTAGATCGCAAAGGCAAATATATGAGAAAGAGACCCGGGGGCTGTAGGTTTCATTAGTGGCTTCTCTCGAGAAAAATAGCAAACGGTGGGTGAAAAATTACTGTTGGGCAATTGATAGAACTTCAAATGATCATGACGATATCCAAGCAATGATCATTACATAGGCATCACGTCCAATATTAGTAGACCGACTCCTGTCTGCATCTACTACAATTACTCCACACATCGACCGCTATCCAGCATGCATCTAGTGTATTAAGTTCACGGAGAAACGGAGTTATGCAATAAGAACGATGACATGATGTAGATAAGATCTATCTATGTAGAGATAGACCCCATCGTATTATCCTTAGTAGCAAGGATACATACATGTCGGTTCCCCTTTTGTCACTGGGATCAAGCACCGTAAGATTGAACCCACTACAAAGCACCTCTTCCCATTGCAAGATAAATAGATCAAGTTGGCCAAACAAACCCAAATATCGGAGAAGAAATCCAAGGATATAAGAAATCATGCATAAAAGAGATCAAAGAAACTCAAATACTTTCATGGATATAAAAAGATAGATCTGATCATAAAATCAAAGTTCATAGATCCCAACAAGCACACCGCAAAAAGAGTTACATCATATGGATCTCCAAGAGACCATTGTATTGAGAATTCAGCGAGAGAGAGAGAGAGAGAAAGCCATCTAGCTAGTAACTATGGACCTGAAGTTCTACAAAGAACTACTCACGCATCATCGGAGAAGCACCAATGGAGATGGTGAACCCCATCCGAGATGGTGTCTAGATTGGATCTGGAGGTTCTAGACTCCGGCGCCTGGATCAATATTTCGTCGACTCCCCTAGGGGTTTGGGAATATTGCGGTATTTATAGAGCATAACCCACCAGGGCACGCCTGGGCCTCCTGGCGCGCCCTGGTGGGTTGTGCTCTCCTCGGAGCACCCCCTAGGCACAGCCAGGGCCCATTACGTTCCTTCTGGTCCAAAAAAAATCTCTGTAAAGTTTCGTTGCATTTGGACTCCGTTTGGTATGGATTTTCTGCGGTGTAAAAAACATGGAAAAAACAACAACTCGCACTTGGCACTATGTCAATAGGTTAGTACCAAAAATGTTATAAAATGACTATAAAATGATTATAAAACATCCAAGATTGATAATATAACATCATAGAACAATAAAAAATTATAGATATGTTGGAGACGTATCAGCATCCCCAAGCTTAACTCCTACTCGTCCTCGAGTAGGGAAGTGATAAAAACAGGAATTTTGATGTGGAATGCTGCCTAGAATGTCATATCATATTCTTTTCTTTATAGCATGGACATTTGGACTTTTATATTGTTCAAAGCAATAGTCTATTTTTGACATGATAATTTAAATACTCAAGCATATCAACAAGCAACCATGTATTTCAAAATATCAATGCTAAAATAAGTTATCCCTAGCCCATCATGCTCAACCATTGATCCATTCATGAAACACACTCGCATATTAGCTACACCCAATACTCAGGTATGATCATATTGCCTCCTAGTTGGTGCTTTTATAAGAGAAGATGGAGACTCAAATTCAAAATAAAAAAATTCATAAAGTAAAAGAGAAGTTTATTTTGAAAATTAGAGATGGAACATGCAAATTTGCTTAGAATGGCAAAAGAATACCGCATATAGGTAGATATAGTGGTCTCATGTGGCAAAACTAGTTTAAAGGATTTTGGATGCACAAGTAGAGATCATACTTAGTGCAAAATGAAGGCTAGCAAAAGATTGAGAAGCGACAAACCAAGAAACGGATAATCTCATAAGCAAGCATTAAGCATAATTAACACCGAATAATGCACCACAAGTAGGATATAATTTCATTGCATGACTATTGACTTTCGTGCTTGCATAGGGAATCACAAACCTTAACACCAATATTCTTACTAAAGCATAATTACTCATCAACATAACTCACATATCACATCATCATATCTCAAAACTATTACTAAGAATAAAGTTTATTTTGTCCAATGATCTTCATCAAAGTTTTTATTATATCCTTCTTGCATATCTATCACTTTGGGACTAATTTTCACGTGTTGCTTTTCGTAAGCTCAACCAAATATAAGTGAAGATCATGACCATAATATTTATTTCTTTCTCTCAAATTAATTTAAGTGAAGCAAGAGAGAATTTCTTGAAAATTTTACAAACTCTCAAATAAATCTAAGTTAAGAAAGAGAGCATTTCTTCGAAAATACTAAAGCACACCGTGCTCAAAAAGATATAAGTGAAGCACTAGAGCAAGTCCATAGCTCATAAAAGATTTAAGTGAATCAAAGAGAGCAATTCTAACAAGTCATGACATAATTTTGGACATCTAAAATAGGTGTGTCCATCAAGAGATCAAGACTTAAAACACAAAATAAAACAAGAAAAGACTCATATCATACAAGACGCTCCAAGCAAAACACATAGTATATGACGAATAAAAATATAGCTTCGAGTAAAATACTGATGGTCGTTAGAAGAGGGGATGCCACTCGGGGGCATCCCCAAGCTTAGTTGGTTGCTCATTTTTGGATAATAGCTTGGGATGCCAGGGCATCCCCAAGCTTAGGCTCTTCTACTCCTTATTCCTTCATCCATCGTAAGATAACCCAAAACTTGAAAACTTCAATCACACAAAACTCAACAAAACCTTCGTGAGATCCGTTAGTATAAAAAATAAATCACTACTATAAGTGTTGTATCAAGCCAATTCATATTTTGTTCTTGCATTATATCTACTGTATTCCAACTTTTCTATGGCAAAAACTCATCAAAGAAAACCATAGAGCCATCAAAATAAGCACACAACACAAATAAAATAGAATCTGTCAAAACAGAAGAGTCTGTAGAAATCTGACTATTTCAAATACTTTTGTAACTCCAAAAATTCTGAACAATTAGGACAACCTGTGAAATTTGTATATTGATATACTTCAAAAGGAATCGGTATTTTATCGCTCTTTGGTAAAAAAACTAGAATTATTTTCGTGAGTGCAAAATTTTCTGTTTTTACAGCAAGATCAAACAACTATCACCCAAGAAGATCCTAAAGGCTTTACTTGGCACAAACACTAATTAAAACATAAAAAACACAATCATAACGGTAGCATAATTGTGCTAACACTCAAGAACAGGAAGCAAAAGCAAAAATAAATTTTATTCATTGGGTTACCTCCCAACAAGCGCTATAGTTTTACGCCCTTAGCTAGGCATAAAGCAAGGATCTAAGTTTACTCATCATTGCTCTTAACCTTCTTAGAGGTGTTTTCATCATGGGGTTTTGTATACACGAATTTTATCTATCACAGGTTTTCACAATTCATACCATAAAAATCAAATATTTACCTAGCTTCATGTATTATGTAATCAAATTCATTCATAAGGACAAGGGTGGCCAACTTTTTAGCCCTAGGATTCTTTATAACGGGAAGCTCAAAAAACAATCTTTGCAAAGTAGGATGGGTACGAATCAATTTACTTTAAAGTTTCAGAACTAATGCTGAAATAGCATCCACGTAAGATCAAGTGGTTTTAATTATAGGAGCATCATCAAGACTTAGATTCCCAACACAATTGAAAAATTCATGGATACATTCTTTTCCCATAATGTTCCCTTGCCCCAAGATAGAAGTTTTAGCATCCAGATTGCCCGTACGTCCAACCTTAGGAGTTAGGCCATCATCTGTTGGTGCCATACCGAAATCACTCATGATTGCAAGCAAAGGATAGATCTGACAAGAAAACGGTGAACGAAAAAAGAGGGGCGAATAAAACGACAAAATTTTTGTGAAGTGGGGGAGAGGTAAATGAGAGGCAAATGGCAAATAGTGTAAATTCAGAGGAGATGAGTCTTGTGATTAGGAACCGGGTATATGTTGAAGATCCTCCTAGGAAACGGTGCCAGAAATTCCTTTTGACGTTGCTTGAAGCTACATCAGTATTTCCCCAAATAGGAAGGGATGATGCAGCCCAGCGGCGGTAGGTATTTTCCTCAGATGTGAAACCAAGGTTATCGAACCAGTAGGAAAACCAAGCAACACAACATAAATAGCACTTGCACACAAATAACAACTTCTCGCAACCCGACGTGTTAAAGGGGTTGTCAATCCCTTCCGGGGTACGACGCCTCAAGATTGGCAAACAGACGTGAGGTAAATTTGTAGTAGATTGATAGATCTAACGCCAAATAAAATAAATAAGAATAAATTGCAGCAAGGTATTTTTGTATTTTTGGTTTAATAGATCTGAAAATAAATGCAAAGGAAAAGTAGATCGCAAAGGCAAATATATGAGAAAGAGACCCCGGGCCGTAAGTTTCACTAGTGGCTTCTCTCGAGAAAAATAGCAAACGGTGGGTGAACAAATTACTGTTGGGAAATTGCTAGAACTTTAAATAATCATGATGATATCCAGGCAATGATCATTACATAGGCATCACGTCCAAGATTAGTAGACCGACTCCTGTCTTCATCTACTACAATTACTCCACACATCAACCGCTATCCAGCATGCATCTAGTGTATTAAGTTCATGGAGAAACGGAGTTATGCAATAAGAACGATGACATGATGTAGAGAAGATCTATCTATGTAGAGTTAGACCCCATCATTTTATCCTTAGTAGCAACGATACATACGTGTCGGTTCCCCTTTTGTCACTGGGATCAAGCACCGTAAGATCGAACCCACTACAAAGCACCTCTTCCCATTGCAAGATAAATAGATCAAGTTGGCCAAACAAACCCAAATATCGGAGATGAAATACGAGGCTATAAGCAATCATGCATAAAAGAGATCAAAGAAACTCAAATACTTTCATGGATATAAAAAGATAGATCTGATCATAAACTCAAAGTTCATCAATCCCAACAAACACACTGCAAAAAGAGTTACCTCATATGGATATCCAAGATACCATTGTATTGAAAATTCAGCGAGAGAGAGAAAGCCATCTAGCTACTAACTACAGACCCGAAGGTCTACAAAGAACTACCCACGCATCAATGGAGAGGCACCAATGGAGGTGGTGAACCCCATCCGAGATGGTGTCTAGATTGGATCTAGTGGTTCTGGACTCTGCTGCGGTTGGATCAACATTTCGTCGACTCCCCTAGGGTTTTGGGAATTGATAACCCACAAGTATAGGGGATCGCAACAGTTTTCGAGGGTAGATTATTCAACCCAAATTTATTGATTCGACACAAGGGGAGCCAAAGAATATTCTCAAGTATTAACAGTTGAGTTGTCAATTCAACCTCACTTGAGAGACTTAATATCTGTAGCAAAGTATTTAGTAGCAAAGTAATATGGAAGTAGTGGTAACGGTGGCAAAAGTAACAGTATTGGTTTTGTAGTGATTGTAACAGTGGCAACGGAAAAGTAACTAAGCAAAGACCAATATGTGAAAAGCTCGTAGGCAATGGATCAGTGATGGATAATTATGTCGGATGCGATTCCTCATGCAACAGTTATAACATAGGGTGACACAGAACTAGCTCCAGTTCATCAATGTAATAGAGTACCTTCCCGTGGCAGCGACATCCTGTTGGAAACTAAGGGATATTAAGGCCTCCTTTTAATAGAGTACTGGACCAAAGCATTAACACTTAGTGAATACATGAACTCCTCAAACTACGATCATCACCGGGAGTGGTCCGGATTATTGTCACTTCGGGGTTACCGGATCATAACACATAGTAGGTGACTATTGACTTGCAAAATAGGATCAAGAACTCACATATATTCATGGAAACATAATAGGTTCAGATCTGCAATCATGGCACTCGGGCCCTAGTGACAAGCATTAAGCATAGCAAAGTCATTGCAACATCAATCTCAGAACATAGTGGATACTAGGGATCAAACCCTAACAAAATTAACTCGATTACATGATAAATCTCATCCAACCCATCATCGTCCAGCAAGCCTATGATGGAATTACTCATGCACGACGGTGAGCATCATGAAATTGGTGATGGAGGAAGGTTGATGATGACGATGGCGACGGATTCCCCTCTCTGGAGCCCTGAACGAACTCCAGATTAGCCCCCTCGAGAGAGATTAGGGCTTGGCGTAAAACGCGATGAATCCTTCTCTCTGATTTTTTTCTCCCCAAACGTGAATATATAGAGTTGGAGTTGAGGTCGGTGGAGCATCAGGGGGCCCACGAGATAGGGGGGCGCGCCCCACCCTTGTGGATAGGGTGTGGGCCCCCTGATGTTGATTTTTTCGCCAGTATTTTTTATATATTCCAAAAATATTCTCCGTGAAGTTTCAGGTCATTCCGATAACTTTTATTTCTGCACAAAAATAACACCATGGCAATTCTGCTGAAAACAACATCAGTCCGAGTTAGTTCCATTCAAATCATGCAAGTTAGAGTCCAAAACAAGGTCAAAAGTGTTTGGAAAAGTAGATACGATGGTGACATATCAACTCCCCCAAGCTTAAACCTTTGCTTGTCCTCAAGCAATTCAATTGACAAACTGAAAGTGATAAAGAAAAACTTTTACAAACTCTGTTTGATCTTGTTGTTGTAAATATGTAGAGCCAGCATTCAAGTTTTCAGCAAATATTATGAACTAACCATATTCACAATAATATTTAGGTCTCATGTTTACTCATATCAATAGCATAATCAACTAGCGAGCAATAATAATAAATCTCGGATGACAACACTTTCTCAAAACAATCATATTATGATATTACAAGATGGTATCTCGCTAGCCCTTTCTGAGACTGCAAAACATAAATTCAGAGCACCTCTGAAGATCAAGGACTGACTAAACATTGTAATTCATGGTAAAAGAGATCCAGTCACTGTCATACTCAATGTAAACTAATAGTAATGCATTCAAATGACAGCAGTGCTCTCCAACTGGTGCTCTTTAATAAGAGGACGATGACTCAACATAAAAGTAAATACATAGGCCCTTCGCAGAGGGAAGCAGGGATTTGTAGAGGTGCCAGAGCTCGATTTTGAAATAGAGATAAATAATATTTTGAGTGGTATAGTTTCATTGTCAACATAACAATCGAGAGATCTCGATATCTTCCATGCTACACACATTATAGGCGGTTCCCAAACAGAATGGTGAAGTTTATACTCCCCCTACCACCAACAAACATCAATCCATGGCTTGTCCGAAACAACGGGTGCCTCCAACTAACAACAATCCTGGGGGAGTTTTGTTTGCAATTATTTTAGTTTAAGCATGGGACAGGGCATCCCGGTTACCAGCCATTTTCTCGTGAATGAGGAGCGGAGTCCACTCCTCTTGAGAATAACCCGCCTAGCATGGAAGATATAGACAACCCTAGTTGATACATGAGTTATTCGAGCATACCAAACAGAATTTCATTTGAAGGTTTAGAGTTTGGCACATACAAATTTACTTGGAACGGTAGGAAGATACCGCATATAGGAAGGTATGGTGGACTCGTATGGAATAACTTTTGGGGTTTATGGAAGTGGATGCACAAGCAGTATTCCCGCTTAGTATAAGTGAAGGCTAGAAAGAGACTGGGAAGCGACCAGCTAGAGAGCGACAACAATCATGAACATGCATTAAAATTAATCAACACTGAGTGCAAGGATGAGTAGGATATAATTCACCATGAACATACATATCGTGGAGGCTATGTTGATTTTATTTCAACTACATGTGTGAACATGTGCCAAGTCAAGCCACTTGAATCGTTCAAAGGAGGATACCTCACTATCATACCACATCACAACCATTTTAATAGCATCTTGGCACGCAAGGTAAACCATTATAAACTCATAGCTAATTAAGCGTGGCATGAGCAACTATAATATCTAATTGTCGTTGCAAACATGTTTCATTCATAATAGGCTAAATCATGAACGATGAACTAATCATATTTACAAAAACAAGATAGGTCGAGTTCATACCAGCTTCTCTCATCTCAATCAGTCCAGCAAATATCGTCATTATTGCCTTTCACTTGCACAAGCGAACGGTGTGGATAATAATAATAGTGCACGTGCATTGGACTAATCTGGAATCTGTAAGCATTCAATACAAGGGAGAAGACAAGGTAATATGGGATCTTTGTTAAATCAACAATAATGCATATAAGAGCTACTCAACATTTTCATCATGGTCTTCTCCTCTCGACCCCCAAAGAAAAGAAAAGAAACAAAACTATTTACACGGGAAATCTCCCAACAAGCAAAAGAAGAACGAGAAATCTTTTTGGGTTTTCTTTTAATTACTACTACTACAAGTATGGAAAGTAAACTAGCTAAAAGCTACAACTAATTTATTTGTGTTTTTCTTAAGGTTTTTCAAACATGCAAGAAGAAGGCTTAAAAAGAAATTAAACTAGCATGGATGATACAATGAAAAAGTATGAGCACCGACAACTGAAATGAGTGTGTGAACATGAATATAATGTCAGTGAGGAATACGTACTCCCCCAAGCTTAGGCTTTTGGCCTAAGTTGGTCTATGGCCATGGCTCAAAGCCGCCCTCTCCGTGTACGAAGGAGTGTCCTCTGGGTGCCACTGGTTGGCGATCTCCTCTGGATCTCACTGATAAACAGACTGACGGTAAGGATCAAGTGGTGGCTCCGGCTCAGGCTCTGGAGCTGATGTCAGGCTCCAGTATGCATGAACGGCCTCCGGCAAAGCAAGGTACATGCCTGAAAATATGTTAAACAAAGAGGGAGCAGGCAAGGTAATAATCTCAAAGTAATTTTTTATCAAATATCAATCTATATTTAAGCATCTTCTTCTTATCCTTAACGATAAAATCATGTGCTACCATACTCTTATAATCTAGAAAAATAGGAGGCAACAACTTTTCCTCTTTCTCATAATGCCTAATAGGTATGTTGAAGTGTGCAACAAGGCGCGAGGCAAAGATGCCTCCAAAGACGGGACCCTTTGTACGGTTTAGATTTAACCGTTTAGCAACAATAGCGCCTAAACTGAAAGTGGTATCACGAAACAAAGCATGGCGCAAAATAACAATATCAGGGCACTAAGATTTCCACTGTTCCCGCGACCAATTAAGCATCTACTAGCAAATATCGCGAAGTAACGTTTCCTTGTTTCCCCTACAACAATCATATCAATAAATCCCTCCACATCATTATGATGTGGTTCCTCTATGCTGCCCGCAGAGGGTATCTTACAGACCCTACAAAACTCATATAGTGACATATCCTTAACCTCGTCATATGAATAAAATTCCACCGAAGGTGGTGATTTCATAGCATGAAAGTAAAATTTTTGCACAAAAATATTAGTGAGGAGGAGATAATGTTCATGGTGGTCGCGAAGGAAGTCGACGAGGCCTGCATTCTCAGCCAAATAATAAAAGTCCTCATATATCCCGGCTGCTCACAAGAACTCATCACAAGGCCATTCGCACGGCCGAACCTCCATAGTGTGAGGGAGATTATATTTGGGCTTCTTATTCTCTTCACCTTGCTTATCCTTCGAGCTTTGGCTCGAAGAGCCCCTCAACAATCTCTTCATCATTTTCTTTCTTAGAAAAAAACTTCTGAAATTTTTAGTGATTCAAAATGAAAGTGAACCAAACTCAACAAGATTGATAGCAACTACTCCAACAAGTGCCTAGAGGCCATATCATGCATTAAAGCTACTTTCGACCACATAAATTTGACATGCAAGCTCAAGAACAGGGTCACCTAAGCAGCAAAAATTTGTAATGAATAAAGCACTAGAACAAAAACTAATTGGACCATTGGAGGAGTCATATACCGAAGAACAATCCCCCAAAGCAGTTTTGTGAATGGAGCTTTGAACAAGGAGATCGAAAATGGTAGTAAGATGAGCTAGAACTCGGGTTTGAGCTGGTGAGGATTTTTTCTGGAGGAAGACGAAGTGTGTGTGTGCAAGAAAAAGTGGAGGGGGCCCACGTGGTATCCATGAGGTAGGGGGCGCCCTGGACCATCGTGGCAAGGTGGTGTGCCCCCCAGGTGTGTACTCAGTGCTAATAATTCTTAAATATTCTAGAAAAAAAATAATATTAAATTTTCAGGACATTTGGAGAACTTTTATTTTCGGGGTATTTTTTATTGCAAGGATAATTCAGAAAACAGACAAAAATACTAGTTTTGCTTTACTTAATCTAAATAAGAGAAAGTAAAAAGAGGCTACAGAGAGTTGTGCTTTCTAACTTCATCCATCTCATCCTCATCAAAAGGAATCCACTAACAAGGTTGATCAAGTCTTGTTAACAAACTCTTTTCGAATAACATGAAACCAAAGAATTTTCGAATAACACTAGGTTACCTCAACGGGGATATGCACATCCCCAACAATAAGAATATCATATTTCTTCTTGACAATAGGAAGAGGAAATTCAAAACCTCCAATAGTATCGTTGAGGTTTTTCCAATAGAATTTATACTGTGGACTTGAGGTTGTTTCCTCGGTAAGTGTACTGTATGCTCATTACCATTAACATGAAAAGTGACATTGCCTTTGTTGCAATCAATAACAGCCCCAGCAGTACTCAAAAAGGTTCTACCAACGATAATCGACATACTATCATCCTCGGGAATATCAAGAATAACAAAGTCCGTTAAAATAGTAACGTTTGCAACCACACCAGGCACATCCTCACAAATACCGACAGGTATAGTAGTTGATTTATCATCCATTTGCAAAGATATTTCAGTAGATGTCAACTTATTCAAATCAAGTCTACGATATAAAGAGAGAGGCATAACACTAACATCGGCTCCAAGATCACATAAAGCAGTTTTAACATAGTTTCTTTTAATGGAGCATGGTATAGTTGGTACTCCTGGATCTCCTAGTTTCTTTGGTATTCCACCCTTGGAAGTATAATTAGCAAGCATGGTGGAAATTTTCAGCTTCCGGTATCTTTCTTTTATTTGTAACAATATCTTTCATGTACTTAGCATAAGGATTCATTTTAAGCATATCAGTCAAATGCATACGCAAAAAGATAGGTCTAATCATTTCAGCAAAGTGCTCAAAATCCTCACCATCCTTTTTCTTGGATGGTTTAGGAGGAAAAGGCATGGGTTTCTGAACCCATGGTTCTCTTTCTTTACCGTGCTTCCTAGCAACAAAGTCTCTCTTATCATAACGTTGATTCTTTGATTGTGAGTTATCAAGATCAACAGCAGGTTCAATCTCTACATCATTGTCATTGCTAGGTTGAGCATCAACATGAACATCATCATTAACATTATCACTAGGTTCATGTTCATTACCAGATTGTGTCTCAACATCAGAAATAGAAATATCATTGGGATTCTCAGGTATGTCAACAACAGGTTCACTAGAAGCATGAAAAGTCCTATCATTTTTCCCTTTCTTCTTCTTAGAAGAACTAGGTCCATCAACATTAGTTCTCTGAGAATCTTGCTCAATTCTCTTAGGGTGGCCCTCAGGATACAAAGGTTCCTGACTCATTTTACCCCCTCTAGTCAGAACTCTAACAACATTTTCATTTTTCTTATTATCTAATTCATTGAGCAGATCATTCTGAGTTTTAAGTACTTGTTCTACTTGAGTGGTAACCATAGAAGCATGTTTAGTAATAAGTTTAAGTTCACCTTTAGCTCTAGACATATAATCACTCAAGTGTTCAATCATATAAGCATTACGTTTCAATTGTCTACTAACAAAAGCATTAAAGTTTTCTTGTTTAACAATAAAATTATCAAACTCATCAAAGCATTGGCTAGCAGACTTATAACGAGGAATATCACCTTCATCAAATCTATAGAGAGAATTTACCTTTACTACCTGTGTCGGGTTATCAAGACCATATATTTCTTCAATAGGTGGTAAATTCTTAACATCTTTAGCTTTAATACCTTCTTCTTTCATAGATTTCTTTGCCTCTTGCATATCTTCAGGACTGAGAAATAGAATACCCCTTTTCTTCGGAGTTGGCTTAGGAGTTGGTTCAGGAAGTGTCCAATCATTTTCATTACTCAACATATTATTCAATAGCAATTCAGCTTGATCAATAGTTGTGACGCCCAGATAATTAAGCTATAGTGAACCTCTGCTAATGATGCCGCATCAGCTCCGTTACTCTTGCTAATCTCGCGTTAGTTCAAAACCAATTCAAAATCCAAATTCAAAAACAAGTCAAACAATTAAAGTTTTTAAAAGTCAAAAATAAAATGTTCTTAGTGTGGCAAATAATCTTAGGTTATTTTTCATGTTGAAACCTATATTTTATAATGTGTTTTTCATTCCCTAACACAATAAAAGCAGTGGCTAAAACAATTATTTAATGCTTCTTAAATAATAAATAAATGAAAACTATTTAATTAATGTACCAACTTAATTATGGTAGTAGCCTAATTATAAATACTAATTTATGTGCTAACATTATATTTTATAAAACTAAAAAGAAAACAGAAAGCAAAGTAAAGGTAAAAGAAAAATAGAAACGGAGAAAAAAACCCTGGCCTTAGCCACCGAACCGGCCCAGGTGGTCTAGCCCAGCCCACTCCCCCACGGTCGTCCCCTTCCCCCTGTTCACCCGACCGAGGCACGCACCACGTGGTCGCCGCCCGACCGCCTCGCCACCTCGCGTCTCGTCGCCGATGGGATAAGGCCGAGCCCCCTGGCCTCGTCAGCTTCCCCTCACCCAAGCAGATATTTCCCTCCACTCCCCTACTCACTCTTCATCCCCATCGAGCTCCGTGTCGAATTGGAGCTCGCCCGAGCCCGACGCCAACGTGTCATCGTTGCCATGCTCCGAGGCCTCACAGAGCTGCGCTTCGGCGTCCAGGAGGACCGCCACACTCATCTCCGTCCTTCTCGAGTGTCAGGATGAGCCAGACCGGCCCCGGAGCTCCGCCCCGACCTCATCTTCGACCTCGGTGCCCCGAGCTTGCCGTCGTCGATCCACTCCACCCCGGCTCCCTCCGGCTTCCCCGAGACCTCCTCGCTCTCCGCTGTGAGCTTCCCGTCGTTTCCCTCTCCTCCCCCCATTTCCCCTGTAGTAGGTCGCGTTCCTGCCCTCCAGTCCCATCCGCAGCCACGCCCAGCTCGCCGGCCACGCCCCGCTGCTCCCCCGTGGCCGTGCGGGGGCTCCAGTTGCTACTATCGCCACTGCGCGTCCCCCCCCTTGAATTTCCCCTGTAGTACGTCGCGTTCCTGCCCTCCAGTCCCATCCGCAGCCACGCTCGGCTCGCCGGCCACGCCCCGCTGCTCC
>NC_041380.1:284422880-284458509 GCF_002162155.2 Triticum dicoccoides | reverse complement strand
GCTGTCGCGGCCAACCACCGGCCCTCGCGCCCGCTCCTCCCACTTCGCCCGACGCGCCCTGCCCGCCCTTCACACGCGCGCTGCCGCCAGCGCTTTCCCGCGCCATCGCTGCTCAGCTCCGCCGTGGGGCGACTGCTCTGTTCTGCGCTGCTCGAAGCGCCTTGCGTGCTACGCTGCTGCCGCCACCGCTGTTGCCCAACCACACGCCGGCCACCCCGGCCCCGCCCTGCACACTGCTACTCGCTGCATCAACTCGTGCAGCCTCCGCTGCCGCCTGCGACCACCGCCGCTGCTGCCTGCTCTACCACGCGCTCAGCCGGCCGCCGCTCACCGACATTCGCGCCCTCCTCTCCCTTCCTGCTCACGCGCTCCCGCCGGTGCCGCTCTCCCGGTGCCCGGCCCACCACTGCCTGCACCGGCCTAGCCGCCGACGCCTCCCGCGCGCGTGGAGGTCCCCTCCTGGGCCTGCCTACTTACTTAGCAGCTAACCCCCCTCACCCCTAGCCACTGACTGTGGGGCCCTTCCCACTAATTAGGCTAGTTAATTTAATTGTTTACATTAGTTAGGCTACTAACTCAATGACAGATGGGCCCCCATTGTTAATTAATCAAAATTACCTAAACAAATAAAGCCCTAGACTATGACATGTCGGTCCACTTTGACCCTGTTGACCAGTCAACATTGACTGGTCAACCGCTAACTGGACCACTACTGCACCCCACTGGTCATACACACAGGCTAGGTAGAACTAGGTGACAAATGTATATTCTGTTTTTGCTTCGAATTTAATAATTCCAGAAATTCAATAACACCTTGAAAATTCATAGGAAATAATCGGTAACTCCGATGAAAATGTTTTCTACATGAAAGTTGCTAAAAAATCCAATGAATCCGAATACGCGGTCCGTTCACTTGTCACATGCCTCTAACTAGCTGAACATGGAACATTCCCCCTCTGGTTCATCTGCCCGAAAATGTGAAACACCAGGGATACTTTCCCGGATATTTCCCCCCTTCGCCCGTATCCCGTCCTATTGCGTTAGGTCACCTCTAGTACCGGTGTATTGCCATGTTACGCTTTGTGATGCTTTGCTTGCTCTATTATTTATTGTGTTCCCCTCCCTTACTTCTTTCCGGTAGACCCCGACACTGCCGGCGACCCCCACTTCGACTACGGTGTTGACGCCCCCTCCTTTCCAGAGCAACCAGGCAAGCCCCCCCTTGATCAACCCGATATCGCCTATTCTTCTCTCTACTGCTTGCATTAGAGTAGTGTAGCATGTTACTGCTTTCCGTTAATCCTATTCTGATGCATAGCATGTCCTTGCTACTACTGTTGTTACCTTTACCTGCAATCCTAAATGCTTAGTATAGGATGCTAGTATTCCATCAGTGGCCCTACATTCTTGTCCGTTTGCCATGCTATACTATCGGGCCATTATCACTTGGGAGGTGATCACGGGTATATACTTATATACACATATGTGATACATGTGGTGACTAAAGTCGGGTCAGCTCATAGAGTACCCGCAAGTGATTCCGATGTGGGGCCTGAAGGGGCAGGTGGTTCCACCCAGGTAGTGATGGGCCTGGGTTCCCGACGGCCCCCGACTGTTACTTTGTGGTGGAGCGATAGGGAAGGTTGAGACCACCTAGGTCAAAGGTGGGCCTGGCCTTGGTCGGTGTTCGCGGTTACTTAAAAATAACACGCTTAACGAGATCTTGGTATTTGATCTGAGTCTGGCCACTGGCCTATAAGCATTAACCAACTACGCGGGAACAGTTATGGGCACTCGATGTCGTGGTATCAGCCGAAGCCTTCGTGACTTCAGCAACTGAGCGCGTGCGCCGGATTGGACTGGAACGCCTCCTTTTGTTATAGGGAGGCTAGGTCTGCTTCCGGCCGCCCTCGCAACGTGCATGTGTGCAATGGGCAATGGACCCAGACCCCTTCGCCATAGGAGTTAGACCAGTGTGCTGACCTCTCTATTGTGCCTAGGTAGGGTTGTGACATGTTGATATTTCGAGGCCGGGCAATGATCCAGGAAAGTGTGTCCGGCCAAAGGGGATCGAGCGTGTCGGGAAATGTGGTGCACCCCTGCAGGGAAGTTTATCTATTCGAATAGCCGTGTCCCTCGGTAAAAGGACGACCCGGAGTTGTACCTTGACCTTATGACAACTAGAACCGGATACTTAATAAAATACACCCTTCCAAGTGCCAGATACAACCCGTGATCGTTCTCTCACAGGGCAACGAGGGGAGGATCACCGGGTAGGATTATGCTATGCGACGATACTTGGTTAACTTACCATCTACTCTCTTCCACTGCTTCAAGATGGATGCTGCCAGAAGCATAGTCTTCGATAGGACTAGCTATCCCCCTCTTATTCTGGCATTCTGTAGTTCAGTCCACAAATACTACCCATTTCATTGATACCAATGCATATGTAGTGTAGATCCTTGTTTGCGAGTACTTTGGATGAGTACTCACGGTTTGTTTTCTCCCTCTTTTCCCCCTTCCATTTCTTTTCGGATGTCACAACCAGATGATGGAGTCCAGGAGCCAAAGGATCCCGAGGATGATTCTACATGGAGTTCGGCTTCAAGGAGTAGTTAGGAGGTCCCAGGCAGGAGGCCTTGCCTTTTCGATCGTTGCTACTTTTTTGCTAGCCTTCTTATGGCAAACTTGTTTAACTTATGTCTGTACTAAGATATTGTTGCTTCCGCTGACTCTTGTGTATTCGAGCTTATGTATTCGAGTCCTCGAGGCCCCTGGCTTGTAATATAAAGCCTGTATTATTTTAATTTGTGTCTAGAGTTTTTTTGTGATATCTTTCTGTGAGTCCCTCATCTTGGTCGTACACATTTGCGTGCATGATTAGTGTACGGTTAATTCGGGGGTGTCATAAGTTGGTATCAGAGCCGACTGCTTGTAGGAATCCCCCTTCCACACTCCTTGGCCAAAGTCGAGTTTAGACATTGCAAAACTTTTATTAACATGGCTGTGTGGCTTATGGGCCCACGTCGCCATCGGGCGGTATTAGGATCTTTCACTCCTCGATCTTTACTCCGGGACTCTAGTCTCTCTTCTATTCGGGTTAAATGATGTTGCTAACTCTAACTCTAGGTTCTCATAAATACTTCCTCCCGAAGAGCCCCTTCCTCTAGATGATTGCTTTGTGCACTGAAGGATTTCCAAAGATACTCTCCGATGTTCTCTCGAGACTTTGTGCTCATTGCTTTTGCAATTCCTTACCACAGAAATATCCTATGGATAAATACATACACCTGTTGTTCTTACTTTATTTCCAGTTGATCTTGTTATTAGAATATACCCGAAATTCTCTCTATTGTTCCGAGAATACTTTGAGCCTACTGCCTTATAGTTCTTTGCCACCTGGCTACCCCTACGGATAATTTATTGCACTTATCGAGTATCCTCTCATCCCCAGTTGATTCATGTATTTCATAAAAGTCTTCGAAATACTATTTGATTTTCTAAAAATCTTCAGCAGCCTATTGCTTTTGAATTCCTTGCCTTCCTGCATTATGGTTGATTCCATATTTCTAGTCATCTTCGTTGACTTGCTCTGTCACTATCATTTCAAGTCCGTTGATTCAATATGTTGCGGATGCTCGCAATCCTCAATCATATTCTAGAATTCATCCTTCCAGCTCAAATGTCATTTTGAACATGAGCTGGATCTCAACCAATCAAATTGCCATCAATTGTACCCCTAAGCCTACTCAACTTATCCATCCTTAATCAGAGTGTTTGCTTCTGATCCCTTGATTTGGAAATCATAATTCCTCTCCATTTGAGATTTGAATTAGTCAGATGTTTCTATAATCCAATTCCTTTGCATTGTTTCTTCCACTGGTTGTGTGTCGATGCTCACATCAGCTCCGTTACGCACCGTCAGATCCATCATCCGACAGTGTCCTTTGTATACGAAAACCTTGAGAAGTTCTTTTCCCTGATACAGAATACCATTGGTAAATCCTATTATCTGATTTGGCCAACCATGCTCTGCTTTTGAGATGGTGATATTTACTATGAAGCTTGTGGTATATGTTTCCACGATACCCCGATGGGTTGAACCTATGCCTTCCTTAATATGTGTGAACTTGAAAGTTTTCACGAGTCATACTCTTCTGGTATTTTGCCAGATAAAATTTTAACACTACAACTTCTTTGAAAATGAGAAGTGAATGAAAGGTTATGCATTGGAGAAGTGGGAGTCAACCTTGAACTTATTCATGCCCATGGACACGATGTAGATCGTATCATTAAAGCTTCTCTTTAATTAAATATTCCCTTGGTATAAGTTTATCTTATATCTGGGATCTGGCCTTTTGCAATGTTGGTTCCGGCCATGTTCTCCTTTTAAATACCATTTCTCGGACAAGTTGAAGTACTTGTCTTCTGCAGATCATTGCACCTGTCAAACCTTTACTTTGATCTACCATCGAATATTACACTCTGGTATCTCAAGAACACCATGGAATTGCATAACCTTCATCAACTGTTATTTCTCACCGATTCCAATTTTCCTGGGTTCTGGGTTGTCGTCAACCGAGAACACTGATATGTGAACCAATTGCACATTCCGGTTCAAATAACCCTAAGTAATTTTTGTTGCTTGTGAGTTTTAATAATCCTTCAAGTCATTCCTAGCCTGGTCAGCTATATCATTCTAAATTTTAACTGTGCTACCTGGTCCTTCTTTCCGGAGCACAATTTTCAATGATGAGCTAAGCTTACATCGATTTCCTCGTCTTATCGTCCCACCTCGAATAGCAAGCTTGATTCCGAGTTGATGTCGTGTCCATGGATCCAATAATCTTTCGCTGCATCAGTCCTTTTGCTTGATGTCATCGCTGTCGATTGCATCCTCTTGAAACCTCTCAACAAAATGTGTCGTGATCATCTACATTTAGAGTTCTTCCGAGATGCCAATTGAATTCATGATGAGAAATACCATCCTTTCCCCTCGATGGATTGTATTATCATCAACAACATCCTTGATTTCCTGCCAACACAAACTTGGTCATGTTTCGTGTTGTACCTTGAGATCCTTGCTATCCAACTTATGTTATGTTCTACCTTGGAGTATTACCAATTTTTATGTCAAGAAGGTTGTGAGAATTTCACCACCTCTTAAGAATTCTTGATATAGTAATACTTCTCGCCATCTCCGTTCATATCTTGGTCCCCATGTTGTTTCAAACCGGGATACCAGCCATTTAACTATGATGTGTGAATTCAAACTTCTAGCAACCCTATTGCTTTGAACTTAACGGTTGATAGTTTATTCTTAACTATTGGTTATTGGATCACCATTCTAACATTGATCGTGCTACCTAAGCCATATTTCGGGTGCACCTTTCAACCAATGTTTAATTGCGTATGTTTCCCTCGAGCATACATCATTATACAATTTGATCTCACAAATGTTATCTCCTTGTTCACATAATTGTGGAATCCATCTTTTTGGTAATCTCGATGAATTATCATTGGGTCCATCAGCCACCTCCTCATTCTCTCCTTGGTTTAATGACAAACTCTTGTTTCGGAACTCGCTTCCATAGTACATTTCCCGAGAATCTTACAATGTCGTCTCATCAATTTGTTTTGCAACTTTTCTTCTCAGACATCCTGAGTCTGAGGTACCCTAACACCGATCAGATCTGAATCTCGATCAGATATGATGGTTGGAACGTTTTCCAAGAGTCATAACATTGGTCTTTATATGACCCGGTAAAATGATGTCATGCCTAGCACACCTGGCCGGAGGACCAATTATTATAGTTTCCTTTTTAGCAAGCTTAGCGATTCTTCCATGAGGAAATCGCAAGACTTATTTTATAATTTGTTCCTGATGGATCCTTTGTGTATCCAAAGCCCGACCTTCCTGGTAGACCATGTCAATGCTATCTCGAAGCATGTCTATGGTACTCCAATTTTCAACAAGAACATTTGAAGCCCAATGTTAAATGTTTCTTGCTCTATTATCCGATCATCGTTGTATGGGTAATGTCTTGAAATTTCTCTCCCCTTACCTAAAGAGTTTTCTACATTATATATTGTCATGGATACCGTGCTCTGCTTGTCCTTGGGAAGTATATAACCTTGAAATATGTGTTTAAACACATTTTCCTTTCCATTGTTCTGTTTAAATCTGATAATCATATCTTCCTTTCCATTGTTTGGTTTAAACTTTCTTCTGATCTATATGATCTAAGCAGTAATATTCTCCTGCTTATGTAAACACCTCGTTGTACAATTCTGTCAGCAAGACCCTGTTACTATTGTTGATGACATTCCGGTAGCCACGGATGGATGAGAACTTTGCCTATTGGTCCGCCTCGTTCAACGAGAAGGAAAATGGTTCTCTTCATCCCTTGCCCTTGGTATTGATGTTGTTGCCGACATAACTGATAGGCTATCCTCTGACATACCTTGCTTACATGATCGTGCAATACGTCATCGCCTTCCTACTTTTAAGCCACATGGTGGGCCCATAACCAACACATCCACATGATCGAAACCTGACTCTCCTGTACACCCATGTTGCCAAAGCTATTCCTCACGCTTGATTTCGTATGTAATTCACGGGTCACCTTCCTAGTAATCTATTATGGTATCAGACACAATACCTATTCTCGTTGCTCTAGGCCTCTTCCACATTTTGTTTCAAGCATCAAATGATTGCCTACCCGCTTGTACTTCTCATAGTACCTTCTAACTTTACTCTCAAAATTTTCTTAAGTTGCAGTTCGAGAGTTACTTTCCGGCACCTTCCCCAATGTTAGCTACCAGGTAGTCAACCTTGCAGAGGTCTTCTTTCAGAATAACACCCCCTTGTTCCACCGTAAGTATGATGGAGTTCCCGAAGAAAGGACGACAACTTCATCATGATGCATTGATGCATAGGAATGAAGAAATCAACGTTATGGATCGACCTCTTCGCGAAAAGCAACCAAGACCGAGAAGACTCGATAGAATTTCGTAACCACATCTTTCCCCTTACTCTACCTCTTAAATTTCGGGATGATATTTCTTGTAGTGGAGGAGATTTGTGACGCCCGGATAATTAAGCTACAGTGAACCTCTGCTGATGATGTCGCATCAGCTCCGTTACTCTTGCTAATCTCGCGTTAGTTCAAAACCAATTCAAAATCCAAATTCAAAAACAAGTCAAACAATTAAAGTTTTTAAAAGTCAAAAATAAAATGTTCTTAGTGTGGCAAATAATCTTGGGTTATATTTCATGTTGAAACCTATATTTTATAATGTGTTTTTCATTCCCTAAAACAATAAAAGTAGTGGCCAAAACAATTATTTAATGCTTCTTAAATAATAAATAAATGCAAACTATTTAATTAATGTACCAACTTAATTATGGCAGTAGCCTAATTATAAATACTAATTTATGTGCTAACATTATATTTTATAAAACTAAAAAGAAAACAGAAAGCAAAGTAAAGGTAAAAGAAAAATAGAAACGGAGAAAACCCCCTGAGCCTTAGCCACCGAACCGGCCCAGGTGGTCTAGCCCAACCCACTCCCCCGCGGTCGTCCCCTTCCCCCTTTTCACCCGATCGAGGCGTGCACCGCGCCGTCGCGGCCCGACCGCCTCGCCACCCCGCGTCTCGTCAACGAGGGGATAAGGCCGAGCCCCTGGCCTCGTCAGCTTCCCCTCACCCTGAGCAGATATTTCCCTCCACCCCGAGCCCGACGCCAACGCGTCGTCGTTGCCATGCTCCGAGGCCTCACCGAGCTGTGCTTCGGCGTCCAGGAGGACCACCGCACTCGTCTCCGTCCTTCTCGAGTGCCAGGACGAGTCGGACCGGCCCCACAGCTCCGACCCGACCTCGTCTTCGACCTTGGTGCCCCGAGCTCGCCGCTGTCAATCCACTCCACCCCGACTCCCTCCGGCTTCCCCGAGACCTCCTCGCGCTCCGCTGTGAGCTTCCCATTGTTTCCTTCTCCTTCCCCGTTGAATTTCCCCTGTAGTTGGCCGCGTTCCTGCCCTCTAGTCCCATCCACAGCCACGCCCCGCTGCTCCCCCGTGGTCGTGCGGGGGCTCCAGCCGCTACTATCACCACTGCGCCCCCCCTCCCGCGCCAAGCTCGCACACCCGTTGGCCGCTGCCGCGGCCAGCCACCGGCCCTCGCGCCCGCTTCGCCCGACGCGCCCTGCACGCCCTTCACACGCACACTGCCGCCAGCACTTGCCGCGCCATCGCTGCTCAGCTCCGCCGCAGGGCGGCTGCTCCGTTCCGCGCTGCCTGAAGCACCTTGCGTGCTACGCTGCTGCCGCCACCGCTGTTGCCCAACCGCACGCCGGCCACCCCAGCCCCGTCCCGCACACTGCTTCTCGCTGCATCAGCTCGTGCAGCCTATCGCTGCCGCCTGCGACCACCGCCGCTGCTGCCTGCTCTACCGCGCGCTCAGCCGGCCACTGCTCGCCAACATCCGCGCCCTCCTGTCCCTTTCTGCTCGCGTGCTCCCGCTGGTGCCGCCCTTCCGGTGCCCAGCCCGCCGCTGCCTACGTCGGCCTAGCTGCCGACGCCTCCCGCGCGCGTGCATGATCCCCTCCTGGGCCTGCCTACTTAGGGCCTCTTTGATTCACAGGATTGTCAAAATGAAGGAATAGGAAAAATGCAGGAATAGGATGGCATGTCCCATAGTATCCTACAGGATTTGAAAAAATGTTTGATAGCGCAGGGAAAACAAAGGAATTCTACAAAGAGCTTTGAGTGGATGGAAATTTTCCTCCAAAATATAGTACAAATGGATCCTATGGAAAAATTCCTAAGGATGCCAATCCTATGAATCAAACGAGCATCACAGGAAAAATTCCTAAGGGTTCAAATCCTCCAAAAATCCTATACAATTCCTTTGAATCAAAGGAGCCCTTACTTAGCAGCTAACCCCCTCACCCCTAGCCACTGACTGTGGGGCCCTTCCCACTAATTAGGCTAGTTAATTTAATTGTTTACTTTAGTTAGGCTACTAACTCAATGATAGATGGGCCCCAATTGTTAATTAATCAAAATTACCTAAACAAATAAAGTCCTAGACTATGACATGTCGGTCCACTTTAACCCTGTTGACCAGTCAACATTGACTGGTCAACCGCTGACTGGACCACTCCTGCACCCCACTGGTCATACACTCGGGCTAGGCAGAAGTAGGTGACAAATGTATATTCTATTTTTGCTTCAAATTTAATAATTCCAGAAATTCAATAACACTTTGAAAATTTATAGGAAATATCCGATGAAAATGTTTTCAACATGAAAGTTGCTCAAAAAATCCAACGGATCCGAATACGCGGTCCATTCACCTGTCCCATGCCTCTAACTAGCTGAACATGGAACATTCCCCCTCCGGTTCATCTGCCCGAAAACATGAAACATCGGGGATACTTTCCCGGATGTTTCTCCCCTTCGCCGGTATCCCCTCCTACTGTGTTAGGTCACCTCTAGTACCGCGTATTGCCATGTTACGCTTTGTGATGCTTTGATTGCTCTATTATTTATTGTGTCCCCCCTCCCATACTTCTTTCCCGTAGACCCCGAGACTGCCGGCGACCCCCAGTTCAACTACGGTTTTGACGACCCCTCCTTGCCAGAGCAACCAGGCAAGCCCCCCTTGATCAACCCGATATCGCATATTCTTCTCTCTACTACTTGCATTAGAGTAGTGTAGCATGTTACTGCTTTCCGTCAATCATATTCTGATGCATAGCCTCTCCTTGCTACTACTGTTGTTACCTTTACCTGCAATCCTAAATGCTTGGTATAAGATGCTAGTATTCCATCAGTGGCCCTACATTCTTGTCCGTCTGCCATGCTATACTATCGGGTCGTGATCACCTGGGAGGTGATCACGGGTATATACTTATATACACATATGTGATACATGTGGTGACTAAAGCCGGGTCGGCTTGTAGAGTACCCGCAAGTGATTCCGATGTGGGGGCTGAAGGGGCAGGTGGTTCCACCCAGGTAGTGGTGGGCCTGGGTTCCCGACGGCCCCCGACTGTTACTTTGTGGCGGAGCGACAGGTCAGGTTGAGACCACCTAGGTGAGAGGTGGGCCTGGCCCTCGTCGGCGTCCGCGGTTACTTCAAAATAACATGCTTAACAAGATCTTGGTATTTGATCTGAGTCTGGCCACTGGCGTATACGCACTAACCAACTACGCGGGAACAGTTATGTGCACTCGACGTCGTGGTATCAGCCGAAGCCTTTGTGACGTCAGCGACTGAGTGGGGCACTCCGGATTGGACTGGAACACCTGCTCTTGTATTAGGGAGGCTAGGTCTACATCCGGCCGCCCTCGCAACGTGTAGGTGTGCAATGGGCGATGGGCCCAGACCCCTGCGCCATAGGAGTTAGACCAGCGTGCTGACCTCTCTATTGTGCCTAGGTAGGGCTGCGACGTGTTGATCTTTCGAGGCCGGGCATGATCCAGGAAAGTGTGTCCGGCCAAAGGAGATCGAGCGTGTTGGGAAATGTGGTGCACCCCTGCAGGGAAGTTTATCTATTCGAATAGCCGTGTCCCTCGGTAAAAGGATGACCCTGAGTTGTACCTTGACCTTATGACAACTAGAACCAGATACTTAATAAAATACACCCTTCCAAGTGCCAAATACAACCCGGTGATCGCTCTCTTACAGGGCGACGAGGGGAGGATCGTCGGGTAGGATTATGCTATGCAACGATACTTGGTTAACTTACCATCTACTGTCTTCCACTGCTTCAAGATGGAGGCTGCCAGAAGCGTAGTCTTCAATAGGACTAGCTATCCCCCTCTTATTCTGGCATTCTGCAGTTCAGTCCACAGATACTACCCATTTCATTGATACCAATGCATATGTAGTGTAGATCCTTGCTTGCGAGTACTTTGGATGAGTACTCACGGTTTCTTTTCTCCCTCTTTTCCCCCATTCCTTTCTTTTCGGATGTCGCAACCAGATGATGGAGTCCAGGAGCCAGAGGATCCCGAGGATGATTCTACATGGAGTTCGGCTTCGAGGAGTAGTTAGGAGGTTCCAGGCAGGAGGCCATGCCTTTTCGATCGTTGCTACTTTTGTGCTAGCCTTCTTAAGGCAAACTTGTTTAACTTATGCCTGCACTCAGATATTGTTGCTTCCGCTGACTCTTGTGTATTCGAGCTTATGTATTCGAGCCCTCGAGGCCCCTGGCTTGTAATATAAAGCTTGTATTATCTTAATTTGTGTCTAGAGTTGTGTTGTGATATCTTCCCGTGAGTCCTGATCTTGGTCGTACACATTTGCATGCATGATTAGTGTACGGTCAATTCGGGGGCGTCAGAACAGTTCTTTCACTGAAAACAGAACCAGCACAACTATCCATGTGGTCTTTGGAAGCATCGGTTAGTCCATTATAAAAGATATCAAGCATTTCATTTTTCTTGAGAGGATGATCAGGCAAAGCATTAAGTAATCGGAGAAGCCTCCCCCAAACTTGTGGGAGACTCTCTTCTTCAATTTGCACAAAATTATATATTTCCCTTAAGGCAGCTTGTTTCTTATGAGAGGGGAAATATTTAGCAGAGAAGTAATAAATCATATCCTGGGGACTACACACGCAACCAGGATCAAGAGAATTAAACCATGTTTTAGCATCACCCTTTAATGAGAACGGAAACAACTTAAGGATAAAGTAATAGCGAGTTTTCTCGTCATTAGTGAACAGGGTGGCTATATCATTTATTTTTGTAATATGTGCCACAACAGTTTCAGATTCACAGCCATAAAAAGGATCAGACTCAGCCAAAGTAACTAACTCAGGATCAATAGAGAAATCATAATCCTTATCAGAGATACAGATAGGTGAAGTAGCAAAAGCAGGGTCATGTTTCATTCTAGCATTCAAGGATTTTTCTTTCAGCTTAGCTTACAATTTCTTAAGATCATACCTATCATTGCAAGCTAAAAAGTCTCTAGCAGTTTCTTCATCTATAACATAACCCTTAGGCACAACATGCAATTCATATCTAGGGGGAGAATCTTTATCATCACTTTCATCAATATTATCAGTTTCAATAATTTCATTCTCTCTAACCCTAGCAAGTTGTTCATCAAGAAATTCACCTAGTGGCACATTATTATCAAGCATAGAAGTAGTTTCATCATAAGTATCATGCAAAGCAGAAGTGGCATCATCAATAACATGCGACATATCAGAATAAATAGCAGGTGTAGGTGTCGCAAGTTTACTCAAAACAGAAGGTGAATCAAGTGCAGAGCTAGATGTCAGTTCCTTACCTCCCCTCATAGTTGAGGGAAAAATCTTGGTTCTTTCATCTTTCAAGTTCTTCATAGTGATCAACAAATATAAATCCCAAGTGACTCAAAGAGTAGAGCTATGCTCCCCGGCAACGGTGACAGAAAATAGTCTTGATAACTCACAAGTATAGGGGATCGCAACAGTTTTCGAGGGTAGAGTATTCAACCCAAATTTAATGATTTGACACAAGGGGGGCCAAAGAATATTCTCAAGTATTAACATTTGAGTTGTCAATTTAACCACACCTGAAAGACTTAATATCTGCAGCAAAGTACTTAGTAGCAAAGTAATATGGAAGTAGTGGTAACGGTGGCAAAAGTAACAATATTGGTTTTGTACTGATTGTAACAGTGGCAACGGAAAAGTAACTAAGCAAAGATAAATATGTGAAAAGCTCGTAGGCAATGGATCAGTGATGGATAATCATGTAGGATGCGATTCCTCAAGCAACAGTTATAACATAGGGTACCATAGAACTAGCTCCAGTTCATCAATGTAATGTAGGCATATATTCCCGAATATAGTCATACGTGCTTATAGAAAAGAACTTGCATGACATCTTTTGTCCTACCCTCCCGTGGCAGCGGCATCCTATTGGAAACTAAGGGATATTAAGGCCTCCTTTTAATAGAGTACCAGACCAAAGCATTAACACTTAGTGAATACATGAACTCCTCAAACTACGGTCATCACCGGGAGTGGTTCCGATTATTGTCACTTCAGGGTTACCGGATCATAACACATAGTAGGTGACTATTGACTTGCAAAATAGGATCAAGAACTCACATATATTCATGGAAACATAATAGGTTCAGATCTGAAATCATGGCACTCGAGCCCTAATGACAAGCATTAAGCATAGCAAAGTCATAGCAACATCAATCTCAGAACATAGTGGATACTAGGGATCAAACACTAACAAAACTAACTCGATTACATGATAAATCTCATCCAACCCATCACTGTCCAGCAAGCCTATGATGGAATTACTCACGCACGGCGGTGAGCATCATGAAATTGGTGATGGAGGAAGGTTGATGATGGCGATGGCGACGGATTCCCCTCTCTGGAGCCCCGAACGGACTCCAGATCAGCCTGCCTGAGAGAGTTTAGGGCTTGGCGGCGGCTCCGTATCGTAAAACGCGATGAGTCCTTCTCTCTGATTTTTTTCTCCTCGAACATGAATATATAGAGCTGGAGTTGAGGTCGGTGGAGCATCAGGGGGCCCACGAGATAGGGGGCGCGCCCCCCACCCTCGTGGACAGGGTGTGGGCCCCCTGACGTTGATTCTTTCGCCAGTATTTTTTATATATTCCAAAAACATTCTCCGTGAAGTTTCAGGTCATTGCGATAACTTATATTTCTGCACAAAAATAACACCATGGCAATTCTGCTGAAAACAACGTCAGTCTGGGTTAGTTCCATTCAAATCATGCAAGTTAGAGTCCAAAACAAGGTCAAAACTGTTTGGAAAAGTAGATACGATGGAGACGTATCAGGAATATTGGGATACGATAGATACGATGGAGAGATGGAGCCCTGGTGGGTTGTGCTCTCCTCGGAGAACCCCCTAGGCGCAGCCAGGGCCCATTACGTTCCTTCTGGTCCAAAAAAAATATCCGTGAAGTTTCGTTGCATTTGGACTCCGTTTGGTATTGATTTTCTGTGATGTAAAAAACATGGAAAAAACAGCAACTCACACTTGGCACTATGTCAATACGTTAGTACCAAAAAATGATATAAAATGATTATAAAACATCCAAGATTGATAATATAACAGTAGGAACAATCAGAAATTATAGATACGTTGGAGACATATCAACCATCATGCTTAGTCAAAGCTTTTATCTTGTTTTTTCTTCTCTGCATCGATGCCTGCATTTGAAAGTACTTGGCGTTTTTGTCGCCATGAGTCAGCCAATCTAATCTGGACCTCTTCCTTGACATAATTTCTTCTCTCTGATACAACTCCACTAGGCGATCGGTGACTTTAATCTCCAGTAGATTTGGGACAACGCGCGCTTGCATATTTTTCAGCGTCTCCAACTACAGTTTTAGCTTTTTAATCTCTCCTTTAACACTCCTGAAGGTGTGCATGTCCCAGCTGTGTAAATTTTCTCCAAGAGCATGTAGATTTTCATGTACTTCCTGGACTGACGTACTTACCGGCTTGCTTCCGCACACTTTCTGCACAAAAGCCTCGAGTTCCAGGTGGTCATCCCACATTACTTGTTATCTAAACTTGCTCTGGGACTGGGTGGGAGCAGCAACATCTACAAGTTTCACTACAAAAAAAGACACATTCGTGACATTTTGGGCCAAATGAAAAGGTTTTTTGTCATGCTTATGACACTTCTATGATGATACTTGTGACAAAACCCTGTATCATCATAGATGTGGTGGGCTCCTACTTCTATGACAAAATATCATGACAAAAAATAGGCTTTTCGTCCTGGGCTGGCCAGAGACGTAGTTGCATGACATTCTTTGGCCCGACCATGACGGAAAAAACCATGGTAGAAGCGAGGGCGAGGAAAATATCGGGGAGTTCCCGGTTATGTTGGGTGGTCGGGGCCGAGCGATGCACGGGGGTTTGCTCGTTTATTTCATACACGTACGCGCGTGTGTGCGAGGCATTGTGCTCTAACTGAATCCGAGTGAGGCATTGGGTTCTAACTGAACCCGAGCGATTGCACAAGCTACGTTACTGAACCCTGACCGATCCCTTGCTGTTAACTGAACCCAAGTGATTCCTGCGCTACTGCTGCTAACTAAAGCCGATCGATGATGCCTTTTGATGAACAGTGAGCGTTGTTTGGGGGGGGTGGATGAACAGTCCCCGGTGGGGTGAATGAACAGGACCCCGTGATAGTAGAGGCCGTTGCCGCTGGATGAACAGGACCCCGATCGAGCTGGTTGGGAGTGGATGAACAAGACCCCATGGAGGGCTGCATGAACAGGACGACCCCATGGAGGGCTAGTTGAACAGTAGCCGGTGGAGGGCTGGATGAACAGTAACCCGTGGAGGGGTGGTTGAGCAGGACCCCGTGGAGAGGGTTGGTTGAACAGTAGCCGGTGGAGGAGCGGTGGAGGTAGGATGAACAGCAGCCCATGGATGAACAGTCATAGGTGGAGGCTGGAGGAGGTCGACGATGGATGAACAGTACCCCGTGGAGGCTGGAGGAGGTCAACGGTGGAGATGAACAGTAGCCCCTGGAGTCCCGTTTTACGGTACGCCACACCCCTCCCGATGAACAGGACCCCCGTTTCGACCGTAGCGCTCCAACACAAGTCCATTTCCTCCGTTTTGCGGTACACAACACCCCTCCCGATCAACAGGACCCCGTTTCGATCGTAGGAGGTCCAAGGGAAGTCCATTTCCTCCGTTTTGCGGTACTCCAGACCTCTCCTGATGAACAGGATCCCGTTTCGACCATGGCCGGTCGAACACAAGGCCATTTCCTCCATTCTGCGGTACGCCGAGCCTCGTTTTGATCGGTTGTTCCATCCAAGGCGGTTGGCTCCCGATGAACACGATGACGCAATTTCTCTATTCCGACCCAGCCATGTACACGAGCCCTGGCCGTATGTATGCATGAGTAGGCGTTCAAGACCCCGCCCGTATGTACATACATGGTCGTATTTACTTTCTTGCACCCTGGCTGTACATACTTGTACACGATATTAACGGGACTGCGTGACATGCTACGTGTGCGCCTCTACTACAACACGTGCGCGCCTATACTACGACACGTGCCTTTCCTTAGACGGCCATGGTTCATCACTGCAGTCTGTAGACAGACCGATGGTATGTACGTACACGTTCTCGACCAGAATGACAACGCTACGTACGCTTCGACTAGGTGGGTCCCAACTGTCACACACTTCCTTGCGTGTGAAGATGTAGTTGGTGGGTGATGGCAGCTAGAACTACGTCGGTATTTCCCCGGAGAGGGAGGGATGATGTAGCACAACGACGGTACAGTATTTCCCTCGGTTATGAAACCAAGGTATCGAACCAGTAGGAGAACCAAGCAACACAACATAAGCAACACCCGCACACAAACAACAACACCTCGCAACCCGATGAGTTAAAGGGGTTGTCAATCCCTTTCGGGTAACGGCGCCAGAAATTGGCGTGTGATGGGAGAGAGTTGTAAATATAGATAGATCAAACGCCAAATAAAATGAATTGCAGCAAGATATTTTTGGATTTTTGGTTTAATAGATCTGAAAATAAAAGCAAGGAAAAAGTAGATCGCAAAGGCAAATATATGAGAAATAAGACCCGGGGGCCGTAGGTTTCACTAGTGGCTTCTCTCAAGAAAAATAGCAAATGATGGGTAAAAAAATTACTACTGGGCAATTGATAGAACATCAAATAACTATGACGATATCCAGGAAATGATCATTACATAGGCATCACGTCCAAGATTAGTAGACTGACTCCTGCCTGCATCTACTACTATTAATCCACACATCGACCGCTATCCAGCATGCATCTAGTGTATTAAGTTCATGGAAAAATGGAGTAATGCAATAAGAGCAATGACATGATGTAGACAAGATCCGTTTATCTATATGGCGATAGATATAGATCTCGTCGTTTTATCCTTAGTAGCAACGATACATACCTGTCGATTCCCTTTCTGTCACTGGGATCAAGCACCGTAAGATCGAACCCACTATCGGGCACCTCTTCCAATTGCAAGATAAATAGATCGAGTTGGCCAGACAAAACCCAAATATCAGAGAATAAATACGAGGCTATAAGATAACACACATAAAAGAGATCAAAGAAACTCAAATACTTTCATGGATATAAAACATAGATCTGATCATAAACTCAAAGTTCATCTATCCCAACAAACGCACCGCAAAAGAGTTTGCCCGAAGGTCTACAAAGAACTACTCACGCATCATCGGAGAGGCACCAATGGAAGTGGTGAACCCCTCCGTGATGGTGTTTAGATTTAATATGGTGTTTTTCGACTCTACGACGGCCGGATGAATATTTCGTCGACTCCCCTAGGGTTTTGGGAATATTTGGGTATTTATAGAGCAAAGAGGCGGTCTGGTGGGAAAAACCCACCTGGGCGAGCCAGGGCCTCCTGGCGCGCCCTGGTGGGTTGTGCCCCCCTCGGGACACCCCTCTATGCAACCAGGGCCCATTTCCTTTCTTCTGGCCCATAAAAAATCATCGTAAAGTTTCGTGCCATTTGGACTCCGTTTGATATTGATTTTCCGCGATGTAAAAAACATGAAAAAACAGGAACTGGCACTAGGCACTATGTCAATAGGTTATTACCAAAAAATGATATAAAATGACTATAAAATGATTATAAAACATCCAAGATTGATAATAAAACATCATGGAACAATCACAATTTATAGATACGTTGGAGACGTATCAACATCCCCAAGCTTAACTCCTACTCGTCCTCGAGTAGGTAAGTGATAAAAACCGAATTTTTCATGTGGAGTGCTGTGCATCAAGTCATATCATATTCTTTTCTTTATAGCATGGACATTTGGAATTTTATGTGATCCAAAGCAATAGTCTAGTTTTGACATAATAATTTAGATACTCAAGCTTATCAACAAGCAACCATGTCTTTCGGGATATCAATGCTAAAGTAAGTTATCCCTAGCCCATCATGCTCAAACATTGATCCATTCATGAAACAAACTCGAATATTAACTACACCCAATACTTGAGCACGATCATATTGCCTCCTAGTTGGTGCTTTTTATAAGAGAAGGTGGAGACTCAAATTTCAAAATAAAAAAAATGCATAAAGTAAAAGATAGACCCTTCGCAGAGGGAAGTAGGGATTGGTAGAGGTGCCAGAACTCAAAGTGAAAAATTTGAGATAAAAAACATTTTAGGAGGTGTATCCATCCCACCAACAAAAATGACTTAGAGTTCCGAACACTTTCCATGCTAGATATGCCATAGGCGGTTCGCAAACAGAAAATAAAGTTTATTCCTTTTTCCACCATAACTTTCACTTTCCATGGCTAGCCGTATCCATGGGTGCCCTCCATACCAAAACTTTCCAAGGAATTTATTATTTGACAACATAAAGTAAATTCATTTTTGTTTTTGCATTTCAGGACTGGGCTTCCCTAATACCTTTGCCTTACTCTCGTGCAATGACAAGTGAATAAACACTCATCTTGATAATAACACATCTAGCATGGAAAATATTAGCCACCCCTCACCGCTCGGCGAGCGAAACAAACACACAAAAGAGAAGTTTATTTTGAAAATTAGAGATGGCACATGAAAATTTGCTTAGAACGGCAAAAGAATACCGCATATAGGTAGATATAGTGGACTCATGTGGCAAAACTGGTTTAAAGGATTTTGGATGCACAAGTAGTGATCATACTTAGTGCAAAATGAAGGCTAGCGAAAGATTGGGAAGCGACCAACCAAGAAACGAATAATCTCATAAGTAAGCATTAAGCATAATTAACACCGAATAATGCACCACAAGTAGGATATAATTTTCATTGCATGACTATTGACTTTCGTGCATGCATAGGGAATCACAAACCTTAACACCATTATTCCTACTAAAGCACAATTACTCATCAACATGACTCACATATCACATCATCATATCTCAAAACTATTACTAAGAATCAAGTTTATTTTGTCCAATGATCTTCAGGACATTTTATTTACTTTATCCCTCTTGGATATCTATCACGTTGGGACAAATTTTCATGATTTGCTTTTCATAATCTCAACCAAATATAAGTGAAGATCATGAGAATAACAAATTTTCTTTCTCTCAAAATAATTTAAGTGAAACAAGAGAGAATTTCTTCAAAATTTACTAACTCTTAAACAAATCTAAGTGAATAAAGAGATCATTTATTCAAAAATAACGAAGCACACCGTGCTAAAAAAGATATAAGTGAAGCACTAGAGCAAGTCCTACCTCATAAAAGATTTAAGTGAAGCATAGAGAGCAATTCTAACAAGTCATGACATAATTTTGGCTCTCTCAAATTGGTGTGTCCAGCAAGGATTGATAACTTAAAACACAAAAATACAACAAGCAAAGACACATATCATACACGACGCTCCAAGAAAAACACATATCATCTGACGAATAAAAATATAGTCTCGAGTAAAATACCGATAGTTGTTGGAAGAAAGCGGGGATGCCACTTGGGGGAACCGCCAAGCTTAGTTGGTTGCTCATTCTTTGATAATAGCTTGGGATGCCGGGGCATCTCCAAGCTTAGGCTCTTTACATCCTTCCATCATCCATCGTAAGATAACCCAAAACTTGAAAACTTCAATCACACGAAACTCAACAAAGCCATCGTGAGATCCGTTAGTATAAAAATAATAAATCACTACTATAAGTGCTGTATCAAACCAATTCATATTTTGTTTTTGTATAATATCTACTGTATTCCAACTTTTATATGGCAAAAACTCATCAAACAAAACCATAGAGCCATCAAAATAAGCAGGCAACACAAAGAAAACAGAATCTGTCAAAACAGAACAGTCTGTAGCAATCTGACTATTTTGAATACTTTTGTAACTCCAAAAACTCTGAAAAATTAGGAAGCCCTGAGAAATTTATATATTTATCTACTGCAATTAGAATGGGTATTTTATCGCTCTCTGGTAAAAGAAGAAAATTAATTTCGTGAGCGCAGACTTTTCTGTTTTTTTCAGCAATATCAAACAACTATTGCCCAAGAAGATCCTAAAGGTTTTACTTGGCACAAACACTAATTAAAACATAAAATACACAATCATAACAGTAACATAATTGTGCTAACACTTGAGAATAAAAATGAAAAAGCAAAAATAAATTTTATTCATTGGGTTGCCTCCCAACAAGCGCTATAGTTTTACGTCCTTAGCTAGGCATATTTTTTATTGAAGCTCACAAGGATAATAATAATTGACACACAAAGAGAGCATCATAAAACATGTGACGAAGACATTTAAGTCTAACATACTTTCTATGCATAGGAATTTTATAGGAAAATAAGTTAGCAAGACAAGCAAGATCTAGCGTATGCATGGAAGAAAACAATAGCAATCTCAACATGAAGAGAGGTAATTTAGTAACAGGAAAATTTGTACAAGCATATTTTCTCCTCTCATGATAATTATATGTAGGATCATAATCAAATTCAACAATATAAGTTTCACATGAAATATTCTCTTCATGGTCCACATGCATGCAAAGTTGACACTCATCCAAAATAGTGGGATCATCATCAAATAAAGCCATGACCTCTCCAAACCCACTTTTATCAAAAAATTCATAAAATCGAACACTCTCTAAATATGTGGGATTATTATTACCTAAAGTTTACGCTCTGCCAAACCAACTTTCAATATTATTATTGCAAACATATTCATCATGAGGCTTAAATAAACTTTCAAGATCATCAGAAACATTATCACCCCAATCATGATCATTGCAATAAGTAGCGGACATGACAAAACAAGCATCCCCAACCTTGGGGTTTTTCATATTATTAGCACAATTGACATTAATTTAATTTATAGTAAAATTATTGCAATCATGCTTTTCATTCAAGGAGCTATCATGAGTCACTTCATAAATTTCTTCATATAATTTCCAGATTCACGATTCTCAAGCAAAATTTCATAAGGATAATCAAGTGCACTCAACTCACTAGCAATTGGTTCAACATAATCAGATCTTTTGAAAATATTAGCAAGTGGATGAGGATTAATATTAATAGATTTTTAGCAAGCGAAGACAGAAGCAAATAGAAGGCACATGGTAACACAAGCAAAGGTAGCAAACAAGATTGCACACAAAAACAGATCTGGCAAGAAAACGGCGAAAGAAAAAAAGGCGAATAAAACAGCAATTTTTTGTGAAGTGGGTGAGAGGAAAACGAGAGGCAAATGGCAAATAATGTAAATTGTGAGGAGATGAGATTAGTGATTAGCAACTTGGTAATGTTGAAGATCCTCCCCGGCAACGGCGCCAGAAATTCTCATTGATGGCAGCTAGAACTACGTCGGTATTTCCCCGGAGAGGGAGGGATGATGTAGCACAGCGACGATAGAGTATTTCCCTCAGTTATGAAACCAAGGTATCGAACCAGTAGGAGAACCAAGAAACACAACATAAGTAGCACCTACACACAAATAACAACACCTCGCAACCCGACGAGTTAATGGGGTTGTCAATCCCTTTCGGGTAATGGCGCCAGAAATTGGCATGTGACGGGAGAAAGTTGTAAATGTTGATAGATCGAACGCAAAATAAAATAAATTGCAGCAAGATATTTTTGGATTTTTGGTTTAATATATCTGAAAATAAAAGCAAGGAAAAATTAAATCGCAAATGCAAATATATGAGAAATAAGACCCGGGGGCAAATGCAAATGCAAAATAAAATAATTATGATGATATCTAGCCAATGATCATTACATAGGCATCACGTCCAAAATTAGTAGACCGACTCCTACCTGCATCTACTACTATTACTCCACATATCGACCGCTATCCAGCATGCATCTAGTGTACAAAGTTCATGGAAAACGGAGTAATGCAATAAGAACGATGACATGATGTATACAAGATCCGTTTATCTATATGGCGGTAGATATAGATCTCGTCTTTTTATCCTTAGTAGCAACGATACATACATGTCGGTTCCCTTTCTGTCACTGGGATCAAGCACCGTAAGATCGAACACACTACCGGGCACCTCTTCCCATTGCAAGATAAATATATCGAGTTGGCCAGACAAAACCCAAATAGCGGAGAAAAAAATATGAGGCTATAAGAGATCACGCATAAAAGAGATCAAAGAAATTCAAATACTTTCATGGATATAAAAACATAGATCTGATCATAAACTCGAATTTCATCGATCCCAACAAACACACCGCAAAAGAGTTACATCATATGGATCTCCAAGAGACCATTGTATTGAGGATCAAGAGATAGAGATGAAGCCATCTAGATACTATCTACGGACCTGAAGGTCTACAAAGAACTACTCATGCATCATCGGAGAGGCACCAATGGAAGTGGTGAACCCCTCCATGATGGTGTTTAGATTAGATCTGGTGTTTTGGACTCTGCGGCGACTGGATGAATATTTTGTCGAATCCCCTAGGGTTTTGGGAATATTTGGGTATTTATAGATCAAAGAGGTAGTCCGGGGGCACCCGAGGTGGGCATAACCCATCTGGGTGCGCCAGGGCCTCCTGGCGCGCCCTGGTGGGTTGTGCCCCCCTCGGGGCACCCCCCAGGTGCAACTAGGGCCCATTGCCTTTCTTCTGGCCCATAAAAAATCATCATAAAGTTTCGTGCCATTTGGACTCCGTTTGGTATTCATTTTCTGTGATGTAAAAAACATGAAAAAACAGGAACTGGCACTGGGCACTATGTCAATAGGTTAGTACGAAAAATGATGTAAATGACTATAAAATGATTATAAAACATCCAAGATTGATAATAAAACATCATGGAACAATAAAAAATTATAGATACATTGGAGACATATTAGTGGGTCCTAGCAGTCATGGGGAAACATTTTTTCATGAAATACGGTGGCCCGTCCGGTGGGTCCCTGCTGTCAGGCGGAGGAATCATTATTTTCCGCGTAATAAGGAGGCACTTCCTTGCTGCGGTCGTGGACCCAGCTGTCAGCCTCTTCACGTACAGTACTCTTTCGATGGAAGTCGTTCCTTGACCACATTGACCATGCCGCGCCAAGAGCACCATGGCAGTGGACGACGGCGAGGCCTAGGAAGGGGACGGTGTGGAGCCGGGGAAGACGCGGCAGTGGATGCCCATGCGGAGAGGACTATGAGGGTTCACTAGTTCGACTTTGGTGTGAGGCTGCCATCGCCGTAGGGCCTGGCAAGCGGTGGGAGTAGTAGGGGCGGTGAGGCCTCCGCAGCAGCATAGCCGGCCATGGGAGGCAGGAGCACGTGGCATGACCGGCGCTAGTTTGGGCGGCTGGAGCAAGAAGACTAGAGGTTGAGGATGCACTACGGCCGTTGGATGGACATCATACGGTCACTGAATCTAGAAACGTTCATATTGACTAAGTTGACAAAGCCCTCCGTCCGCGTCAACTTAGTGGGCCCACAAGTCAGCCTCCCACTATGGTGGATCCCTGCTAGCAGGGGGTATTCATTTTTTTGTGCGTAATAAGGAGGCACTTCCTTGCGTGCGAAGATATAGCTCATGGGTCTGAGCTGTCAGCGGAGGGAACATTTTTTCGCAAAATACAGAGGCCCTTCCGATGGGTCCCATCTGTCAGGTGGAGGAATCATTATTTTGTGCGTAATAAGGCGGCATTTCCTTGTGTGTGGCCATGGGCCCAACTGTCAGCCTCTCCACGTATAGTCCACTTCTGATGGATGTCGTTCATTGACAATGCTGTGCCAAGAGCACCAGGGTGGTGGACGACGGCGAGGCCTAGGAAGGGAATGACACGAAGGGATAGCCAGGCCAGGGATGCGAGTATCGTGGGGCCATGAGGCCTGCCCGATAGCACAGTCGGCCACGTGAGGCAGGAGCAGGCGGCACGACCGGCAATGGTTTGGGCGGCTGGAGCAAGAAGACCAGAGGTTGAAGAAGCACTACTGCCATTGGATGGACATCGTACGGTCACTGGAGCTAGAATCGTTCATATTGAATAAGTTGACAAAGCCCTCTGTCCCCATCAACTTAGTAGGCCCACAAGTCAGCCTCCCACTATGGTGGGTCCCAGCTAGCAGGGGGAGTATTAATTTTTTTGTGTTGACCAGGTCGCGTTGAGCGCATCCAAGGTGGTGGACGAGGGCGAGGCCCCGGAAAGCAACGAGCCGGAGATGAGAAGATGTGGGAGTGGAGTCACAGACGGAGAGGTGTACGAGGGTTAACTGGTTCTGGTGCGGCGTGGTTCGGCTGTCGGTGGAGAAGAACAAGAGGTGTGGAGGGGTGGAGGGATGGCATGGCCGGCGGTGGGGTGGAGGGGTGCTAAGCAAAGCTGCTAGCAGTAGGAGGCGGGAGCAGGTGGTCCCGGCGGCGCTGGAGGAAGAAGACAAGAGATTGAAGATGGATGCCGGTCGTTGGATGTAAATCCAACGGCTAATGATGGCAGAATTATTTGTTGACTAAGTTGACAACGACTTGCGTTGGCTTCAAACTATTGGCCCACATTTAAGCCTCCAAAAATGTGGCACATATTCAACCCATTTTTCAGAATTTACAGTTAATTTGATCTTTTTTTAGAATTATAGTCCATTTGCTAGGCTGGGTGAACAAATAATGTAGCATCCATACAACCCATTTTTTTTAAAACTACAGCCCATTTTCACTTTCTTGAAATACACGAATTTGCTGGGCTAGCTGAACAAATAATGTAGCGTCCATGCAGCCCATTTATTTTTTTCCTAAAAAATTAGAGGCCATTTGCACTTTCTCAGAATATACGATTTTGCTGGGCTGGTTCTAATTATAATGTTGGGTTGGGCGTAGCAATGTTATCAAAAAATAAACAGGGGCTGAGCATTTTGTTATAAATATATTTAAATAATAAGTGATTTATTATTACATTGGTCCTTAAATCTTACCAAGCTTTTGTACACAATCACCAAGATTTTCATTGCCTTAATGTAAAAAAATCCAGGATTTTATTATTAAAAAATTATTTTTATAAGTTAATAAGATGTGGGATATTGTTTTCTTATATATGTAAGTATCTGTTAAATATATGATGACAATGATAATAATATATAATAACATAGAAAATAATTTAAATGTATATAATATAATTAGAAGGGAAACATAAGTTGGACCTCGCGTTCCTATTCTTATATAGAAAAATAGAACACACCTCTGTGTTTTCTTCAAAAAATACATAACTTGGGTTGCCAATGTTTCAGGATAAATAAAACCTAGGATGGGAGGTCCATAGGCCGGTCGATACATGATGGCCCTCAAGAAAATACAAACCGGCATGTCGTGGGCTGTGCATGTTAAAAAAGAAAGCCTAGACAGGGCAGCCGACAACCCAACTGATACTTGCTGGCCTACTGATAATAAATGATACCTGCCAGCTCACCGGCTTCGTTGTAAATTTATCTCCTTTAGTAACTACGTTGAAGCACCTAAAAAATGTAACTATGTTGACAAACCCATGGGCCCCAACGTCTGTATTGCATTAGGAGGAAGTATTTTTTTTCAATGAGGCACTTGCTTGCGTACGGCCACAGACCTGGTGGGTCCCGACTGTCCACCTCTCCACGTACAGTCCTCTCCAGATTCCGCTCGTTTGTTCAGCATGTTCACAACGGCAGACAGCGGCGCCGCGGTGAGCGCACAAAGGCGCGGGATGATAACGAACCACTAGAGGCAGTCCCTTATTCCTACCGAAACTACTGAACTAGCCCAGTGGCCAAGTGAAATACCTGACCGTTGTTCCGCCCGAGGTTCGATTGCACTTGATGCAGGGAAAATATCTCCAATTTTTTGCCTCTGCCATTATTGACATGTGGGTCCCCATTGTCATCTATGCACACCACGTCCAACACTTGCCAGAACTTCGTCCCTCGTTTTCTTTGTTTTTCGCACTCGACTTTGTGTGGGCATGTTGAAAATAGCATATCTTTTTGACTATGCATCATACGAAGATATGCTATGCATGAATGTTGATCAGCATGATGTTGACTAGCTGGTAGTTCCATTTTCGACCCTGAATAAAACTTCCAACATGATGTTACCCCTATTTGAAAAGGGCGTGTTAATATAAATGCTCTGACTCTGAAACTTGCACTTTCTTACCTGAAACGGAAGCTTGTAGTTTCTTATCTGAAACTGAAACTTGCAGTTTCTTCTTTGAGAGTCACATTGTCTGCACTTTTATACTCCTATGAAACTACATTATTTTAAGTGCTAAAAATAGATCTCTAGAATTCATAAAATACTTCATATGCTCAATACTGCAAATCTGAAATTCAAAAGACATTCATAACTAAAAGTACTCTCAAAATACACAACACAAAACACAATTCACAACCTGCAAATACTAACAACCCTAAGCTCCTCCTGACAATTCACAACCTGCCTGACTATTGGGCTGGGGGCGGTCCTCACCTATTCCTCGGCGGCAGACAGCCACCCCGTGAGACGATGTGAACGGCGAGGGAGAGGATGGCGGGGAAGCGTCGTCGGCCCAACTGCTTTTTCTCCTCTTGCAGTTGGGTTCGGTCGATGAAGACTCCACCGGCTTGCTCTGGCACGGCACCCTCACAAACGGCACCCTGTAGATGCTCGATCCTTCAATCTTTGGTGGATGCTCCATCTGGGATCAATACTCCCACCACCGTTGCCTCACGATTGGATTCGGTGAATCTATTTGCTCCATGGCCCAGAGGAGCAGCTCTATGTACTCCAGTGCGACTCCCTTCGGGAGTATCACCTCCTTTTTGCTCTATTGCAGATATTTGGCCATGGATGTCGCTGTCGCCGCTAGTTGGTCCTTATTGTCAAACCAAGACTATATCTCCAACATCCTAGCTAGCTTCACAGGGTCGCCGTCTGCGATCCTCACGTATCGGTTTACTCCTCCATCGATCTACTTCTCCACAACACTTTCACTCGCCGGCGGTGGTTTTTGAATGGAAGAGGAGAGGAGCGGTGCTGGTTTTGGTTTAGAATGGGAGAGGAGTGGGCCCTAGTTTTGGATTGGAACATGAGAGGAGGGGCGGTGGTTTTGAAATGGAAGAGGGGAGGAGCGGCGTTGGATTTAGATTGGAACAGGAGAGGAGCGGTGGTGGTTTAAGAGAAGAGGGGCGGCGCTGGTCTTGGAAGTATTTTTTTGTTTTGCATATTTTGGGTCAAAGTTTGACCACGTACTGTACTTGACAAGCAAAATGTGAGTGCATGTCACCAAAAATTGTATCGTTTGGTTCGTATCTGAATGTATTCAAATTATATTACTTTTGCAACGTATAACATATATTTTATTTGTGAAAATCATGGTCAATTATGACCCAGAATAAAAGGGAGACTAGTTAATGTGGGTCACTTTCTTAATTGAAGGGTAAATTGATTTTGATTTTGATCCAGTCACAGCGTGCTGGCCCTCTCGTCCAATCCTAAATCACGGTCGCACGCTCCTCTCCCTCTTCTCCATTACAAAACCACCTCCTCTCCTCTCCATCATCTCCATTCCAAAACCACCATCTCACCTCTCCCTCTTCTCCATTGCAAATCCAACCCCTCTCCTCTCCATCTTCTCCATTGCAAAACCACCGTCTCACCTATCCCTCTTCTCTATTGCAAGACCACCGTCTCTCCTCCCATCTTCCAAAGCTAGCACCGGACCTCTCAGAAGGACATCTATGGATAGGATGCAACAGCGCATCGGGCAGATCGCCGGCGGCGACCAGACAAAGTTAGCCAGGTTGCAGGAGATCCTTACTTGGTTTGACAATGAGTGGGAGATTTCGAGGATGATGAGGGCCATGTGGCAATGCATGCGAAAGAGCGAGACAACGGCGATGAGGGCGGCAATGTACTCCTCAGCTGCAGTCACACCGCAGTCCTTCAAGTTCATCGAGTATCTCCTCTGGGCGATGGAGCAGACAGATTCGCCTGAGGCGAAAGTCAGGAGGAGGTGGTGGGCGTACAGTTCTAAGGTCGAGCATCTAGAGGATAACAAATCGATCGAGTATGGTGTGTCATTCGTGAGGGTGCAGAGCCAGCCCGAGCCACGTGAGTATTCGCTCTCCCACCACAAGAGGAGCCCGGATGGCGCGACGTCACTTCCCCTCCGTTCTCCATGGTTCCCTCGACGCTCCCTCGTTTCAACGACGGCGGTAGGGTTTAAGGTAAGCTTCACACTAACCTAATCTTCCATCTGCTCATGCTTACAATCAGTGTGACAGCTAATGAAAATCAGGCTTACAATCAGTCTTCGAGTACTGCGCCAATCACCCTAAAATAGCTCTGGACCTTTGGGTCAAAGTTGTGACACTGTACAAATAAAGAAAAATAGATTAGTGCTTCTTTCAAAAAAGAGTACTCCCTAGAAAACTTCCAATATAAGCTACTAGTATTTGGTTAGAGGATTTGCTGCTGAGAAAGATCCGTCCACAGAGAGTGCGACACATCCCACTTGTGGTGGTGGATGCCAATGCGTGCATGGAGCATGGTTGCTGTCAGTAATTTTTACTTGGCACACCTCGCACTCTGCATATATGCTAGTTCCATCCGTACATTTGTGCAGCTCCATCAAAATGCCGTTGAATAACCCTGTTTGCGCAGATAATGAAAAAGCGTGATTACATTATAGTGGCACTAGTTGATGAAACATACACTAATAAATAGAAGAAAATATTGTGATAGTATCATAGTATGCCATGCTGCGAGGGCGAGATGGGCCCTGTGATGCCTCATACGGTAGGCCTCATACTGGAAATTGACCCAAGTCTCCCCGATACATCTTCTGTCAGTGATGAACATTAGTGTACAACGGTAGTACAAGGAGGGGCCTTGAGACATTCCAATCTCTATTTTTGTGCAGATCAACTAAAATTAAGAACCCCAGTTTGCAAAAACACTTAAACATTAACAATGGGACTAGTTGATTAAACATATACTAACAAATAGAAGCACTTTCTTTATCTACATTGGAAATGAAATAATAGAGAGGACACTCGCTCTATTTTAACTACATTATTACTTCATTTTATCACTGGCACTAGGGTCGAGCGGGTGGCAAACAAGGTGTACCGTGCGTCGCAAGGATGGAGGCTAGGGGTGCTTAGACTGGGATGTTGAACCTAGCTCTTTCAGTCCCTATCTTCCCCCCTGATGTTTCTGTGGTAGCATTTGGGTTGTAATCCAAACTTGGTCGAGTTGGTGCTGCGTCCCCCTACCTTCCTAGCTTATGTGGCGAACTTGTGTCCTGCTAGTACTCAGTCTGTTCTAGTAGTAGTTGCATAACTGCCCGTTTACATTGAGATGTTGACGGATAATGGTTCTCTATGGTTGGGTTTCTTTAATGAAATCAGAGGAAACCCCCTCTTTTGATATATAAAAAACAATGGCACTAGTGGTGCCAAAACATTGCCTCAAATTAATAGTGCCACTAGATTAAGGTGCAAAATAATAACATTACTGCTTTATCACGGCAGTGCCAAAACAGTAGCACAAGAGCAGAATCAACATGCAGGATCTTTGGCAAACGGTCGGACCAAAAAGGAACATACCTCATGATGGGAACCATCACAGTCAACGCCATCATAGAAGGGATGACACCAGTCACCAACATGGATGATTCAATTCATGGGATCTTTTGGTGCAGTTCACCTAAAATGAAGCAATGTCCCATGAGCTAGCAGCTTCTTCTTCATTTTTTAAGAAAAGGGCTCCAGCCCTGGTTCCATTTCCATCAGAAAACGAAACCAACAGAGCTTCTCCTTCATTAGTTGCAATAAAATTGAGCAACATCAAGGTTGGTTGTGAAGCTCGTGGAATGTTCAACTATAATTTGGATATCATTTGTGCAATTCAACTAAGATCAAGCGTGAAATGTATATCTCTGTTTGCACAAAAAGGTGGAAAGGAGGGTGACTAACAAGTGATGAAACATACATCAAATGAAAATAAGCATGTTCCTTATCTGAATGGCAATCCTACTAGGACAGTAGCAATTTCTAAAGCAGCAACATTGCTAGATATCAGTGTGGGCATTAGGATTAACTATGACAACTGTTAATTACGACATTACTTTAATGGTGCCATTACATTAACAGCTGCTACAGAGTTGGTACTTGGGCACGGGAGAGTAGGCGGACCAGGACAGTTGCATTTCTAACGAAAATAAGCAACTTACCTAAATTGGAAATTTAGCAGGACATGAAACAGTGCTATTGATTCATATTACCGGAGGCATTACATTGAAAACAACATTGGTTTAACGTGTCCTTACTTTTAACAGTGCGACTGCTACATTTTACTAGTGGCATTACATAAGAGGGGCTCGGGGCAACAAACAATAGAATAGGATATCTGGTTGGTCCCATATTTGTTCGGTATAGCCACCTTATACTGTGTGAGGCTAGCAAATCTAGTGCTGGACATACTCTTTTGACTTGTCTCCCAGTCCCCACTTTCTTTCCTTTTCCAACCAATAGATCGGGTTTATATTGAGTTTGTACTGCATTTCCCTTTATTTCCTATTAGACCAAGAGACCAGTTGGATAGCCATTCTCTGCTACTTTTTGCCACCATTATTTCCTCTTTCGACCAAGTCCTAGATTCAGGTAACAAATCTTCCCCCACCCCCTTTCTTCCTTGCTTGATCCAAGTAGTACTAGGTTCGAGTGCATGAACTAGTTTTACCTCTTATCAGTAAAAATTTAGGTGGCTTTCAAACAGCCGATCTGAAAGATCGTCGATGTCGCCTAGAGGGGGGGGTGAATAGGCGTTTTAAAATAATTACGGTTTAGGATTTAACAAATGCAGAATAAACCTAGCGGTTAATTTGTCAAGCACAAAACCTAAAACAACTAGGCTCACATATGTGCACCAACAACTTATGCTAAGCAAGATAAGCAACTATGTGATAGCAAGATATATGACAAGAAACAATATGGCTATCACAAAGTAAAGTGCATAAGTGAAGGGGCTCGGGTAAGAGATAACCAAGGCACGCGAAGACGACGATGTATCCCGAAGTTCACACCCTTGCGGATGCTAATCTCCGTTTGGAGCGGTGTGGAGGCACAATGCTCCCCAAGAAGCCACTAGGGCCACCGTAATCTCCTCACGCCCTCGCACAATGCAAGATGCCGTGATTCCACTAAGGGACCCTTGAGGGCGGTCACCAAACCCATAAAAATGGCAACCCTTGGGGGCGGTCACCGAACCCGTACACTTTGGCAACCCTTGGGGGCGGTCACCGGTACCCGTCAAATTGCTCGGGGCGATCTCCACAACCTAATTGGAGACCCCAACGCTTGCCTAGAGCTTTGCACCACAATGATTGAGCTCCGAACACCAACAACCGTCTAGGGCGCCCAAGCACCCAAGAGGAACAAGCTCAAGGGTACCAAGCACCCAAGAGTAATAAGCTTCTCAACTTGTAACTTCCACATATCACGTGGAGAACTCAAACCGATGCACCAAATGCAATGGCAAGGGCACACGGAGTGCCCAAGTCCTTCTCTCTCAAATCCCATCGAAACAACTAATGCTAGGGAGGAAAATGAGAGGAAGAACAAGAAAGAGAACACCAAGAACTCCAAGATCTAGATCCAAGGGATTCCCCTCACATAGAGGAGAAAGTGATTGGTGGAAATGTGGATCTAGATCTCCTCTCTCTTTTCCCTAAAAAACTAGCAAGAATCCATGGAGGGATTGAGAGTTAGCAAGCTCGAAGAAGGTCAACAATGGGGGAAGAACATGAGCTCAAAGGATAAGTTTCATTGGGGAAGAAGACCCCCTTTTATAGGAGGGGGAAAATCCAACCGTTATGTGCTCAGCCCGCACACGAGCGGTACTACTGCTCAGGCGGAAGAAACAGGGAAAACGAGCGGTACTACTGCTCAGCCCGCACACTGCAACCTTTCTTGATTGTGTTGACTCGATGAAGACTAGTTGATTGCTCCCCCATACTCTACTATGGGTGAGCTACTCTTCCGCACATCTTCACAGGGCCATTGTCACCACAAAGGACAGCAAGCTTCAAGCATTTGATCTCTTCGTGGTGCTCCACTTGAACTTGCACACGGCAACCTAACCCCACAAAGAACCCTCACGAAGACCATGGGTTAGTACACAAAGCGTAATTGACAATGCTTACCATACCATGGGATCACTTGACCCCTCTCAGTACATCTTCTACGCTTTGTGGGTTGATCAACTTGATTCACTCTTTAACTTAGTCTTGATCAACCTTTCACAAGACCAATCTTTAGGTAATTCCTTGAATAGCACCTTGGTCGACACAAACTCTCCTTGAAACCAACACATGTACTCCAAGAAAAGCCTATGGACAAAACCTTCAAATATAACTCAAGGCAACCATTAGTCCATAGAGATTGTCATCAATTACCAAAACCAAACATGGGGGCACCGCATGTTCTTTCACGATCGATCCTATCTATGAGGGGGCCTGAGAAATAGTAAAAGATACAAATGCAGCGATGTCAGGAGCTCGGGAAGTAGAGCAAGGTTGGTTTCAAAGAAAGTTATACCTGAGGGTCGCCGGGGTGTTGCTAGGTGGGCGGCGGGAGGCCGGATCTGCCCACACTATGGCTGCGAGGAAGAAGGGGTCGGAGGCCCTCCCTAGCCGGTGGTGCGTGGGAGAGAACGGCAAGGCACGCTGATCGGGATGCGCCGGCAGTGGGTAAGAGCCGTCGCCGAGGACGACCGTGTGAACGTTGCACCTTCTCACCTTCCCCGGCAGAGAGGATCCGACTGGATCTGTGACTAGCGGTGAGCAGAGAGAGAGTGTGGACACCACTGTCATGTTTAGATCTGGAGAGGACGAGACAGTGTGAAGAGAGCAACACTAGCAAGCAAGCGCGGAGGCTGCCTATATAGTGGAGTAGTTTTCTTTTATCTACTGGAGCCGGCTTGACCTCATCAATGACTGTCGAGAAGTGTTCATGCCCATGCCCCGCAGGCGCAGTTGTCGTCATTTTGATCTGAAGCACCGGATTAACATATAACACGAAAAAATGCCACATGACAAGAAACCATAACCTCACTGCCCCAAGGAGACAACATGAATCCCGACGGACAAACTAGACGAGGATCAAAGCTCAGATTAAAGATAAACTCGTAGAAAGGGGGTCCATTGATAGATTTCCTAATTAACATAGCCAGCTTGACCTAGATGGCAGCCGAGTAGTCTTCGTGCATGTGCCCCTAATGACTAGCGCCTTGGAGGCTCAGTTGTCACTGTTTAACCCTCACAATGATCCAAAGCACATGACACCTAATATTGCGAGATGACAAGAAACCTTTTTTTAGATTTCTCATCAGAACTACAGCCCTGTACAACACAGCCTGCACGATATGTAGACGATAGCCAATCCAGCCGTGTTTGCTAGAGTCTGGTCACATGCATGGACGAACTGATCTTCCGTGTCATGCAGGGATCGTCCAAGCATCGACGGTTGTACAACACTCACTATTGCAGGATGCTACTAACGCGACACTACGATCAGAGACCCTTCGAGAAACTGTGTGTGATGCAATAATCACAAACGGTGTTGTATGAAAACCGTCAGAAATGTGTAAAACGTTTGCGATGATGGATGCATCAAACACGGTTCAGGTTTTAGTTGCATGTGCGATGAAGGGCATACGGTTCACTTCAATTAACTGTTTGCAATGAGGAGGAACAAAAGAAACGGGCAGCCAGATGAAGGCGTGTGCGATACACAGCATACGGTTCACTCGGATGAACTGTTTGTGATTAGGCAACACAAAAGAAACGGTCAGCCCGATCAAGGTGTGTGCGATGTACAACATACGATTCACTCGGATGAACTGTTTGTGATTAGGCAAGAGAACAGAAATGGTTCAATATGACAAGATGTGTGTGATACGCGGCAAACATGTCTGTAATCAGAAATGTGTGCGAAGACCAATAATAACGCAGACGATTGCTTCTAATAAGACGTATGTGATATGCTCTGTCTACACAACATCTATTGTCCATTGTGGGGCGGGCGGTCATCCGGATACGCCATAAGGATGTGAAGAGGCATTCCTATCAGCAAGGACTAGCTATTCCACTAGTAGCTCATGTAAGAAAACTATCAAGTTAAGTGTGCTCAGGCTAGAGCAGCCATCGGATGGGTGACTGGATGGGAAGTTGTGTTGATGTTAAATTAGGTGATGGGATGGGTCATTTCGGTCAAATGACTGAAATGCCCCATTCCCTCATCTAATTTAACCTCGAGGTCCTTTTTTTATTTTTATTTTATTTTTTAACACATGTTAAAGAAGGTCTACCGCATTACTTTTTGACAATGTGTGATACATGGCATACAGTTGATCCATCCGACCTATTTGTGATGGAATAGTCCGTGTGTGTTGTGGGCAAACGCTTGCTAGTATTCAACCGTCTGGGATTGATGAATTCATCACCGACGGGTTCCCTAGTGTGGTCCGTGTTCATCTGATCATCATCTACTTCTTGTGCTAGCTCAATGCTAAGTTTCCATTAATTGATGGCATTTTATGAACACGCCACCATTTCCCGCCACCCTGCTATATTGCGCATAGGGGGCGCGTGATGCACGGAGGCGACAAGCGCAGCCTATAGCACATCCACCTTTTCCAAGCATGCCAACCCACCAAAGCGCCGCCTCTGCCATCAACCTCGCCGACGAGGAAAACGAGCAGGCGCCACGACCCGTCGAGGCCGAGGCTCTCCCCGGCAACGCGATGGACGATGCTGTGATGCGCGTCATCGCCAGGGTTGAGCTCACCTTTGGCGCATGGCGCTTGAGCGCCGCGGATCAACATAGGCATGTTAGCGCCTACAGGCTGCAGCTCGCCGCACAACATGATCGATGGCACGTCGCAGAGCAAGCTAGGCATGTCTGCGCCGATAGGCTGCGGCTCGCCGCACGGCAAGACCGTTGGAGTGCCATAGAGCGAGAGGCGTGGCGCGCCGCACAGCAAGAGCGGATCAAGCAGCGCTTGCCTGCTGTCGACTCGGCGTCGCAACTGGGTACACGTCCCTTCAGTACCCCCATTCCTCGCCAGGAGTGGGCAGAGGCCCTTAGCGCCGTACTTGCACCAGAGGCCAGCCGCATCGTACTTGCACCGGACGCCCGCCGCGCCGTTCGCATGGGTGCCGTCGTTCGCCTTGTCCGCGGCCAGCTGGATGCCAATGCGCTGGTCCGTAGGATCGACTGCCTCCTTGGCCCAGGTGTGCACTACTAGGAAAAGGGCTATAGATGATATGGCCACTAATGGCGCACCAGACATGTGGTGCGCCACTACTATATAGCAGTGGCGCACCATGTGTTGGTGCGCCATTAGTGTGAAAGACACTAATGGCGCACCAGACCCACGGTGCGCCACTAGTAACAATTTTTTTTATTTTTCCAAAAATACTAATGGCGCACCAGGGCATAGTGCGCCATTTCTAGTTTTAACTAGTAATGGCGCACCTGCCACACAGTGCGCCACTACTATATTTTTTTTGCAAAACTACTAATGGCGCACCACAAGCACCCCCCGCACCCTCCCCCGCTCCACCGCCGCTGAGCACCCTCCCCCGCTCCATTGCCG
>NC_041380.1:284382182-284422462 GCF_002162155.2 Triticum dicoccoides | reverse complement strand
CCCCCGCTCCATCGTCACAAATGAATGCAACTAAAAATCCAAAAAAACAAATTTGATTATATTTTCAAATAACAAATTTGATGATATTTTTTAAAAATTTATTACCGTTTTTATAAAAATTTATTCCTATTTCATATTCATATTCATTTTCTAAAAAATTATTAGATGCAACAAAAAATAAAAATAAAAATTACATATGGCGCACCGCTGGCTGGTGCGCCATTGCTAACTAAAAAAAGATTACTTATGGCGCACCGCTCGGTGGTGCGCCATTGCTATCAAAAAACATACTAATGGCGCACCGCTAGGGGTGCGCCATTAGTAATCTTCAGCCAATTCGCCCGATCCCTTCGTCCCTTCCTCGCCAGATCCACTTCCCCCCCTCGCCACACCCTCACGCCCCTCCTTCCGCCGCCCAGTCGTCGTCCCCCGACGCCATAGTCACGCCACCATGCTCCCCTCGCTCTGCCGCTGATCCAGAAGCACCACCGCGTCTCCCTCATCCTCCCCGACGGCTCACGCGATCGGAAGAGCCCCGAAGCATCGTCGCAGACCCCTTCTTCCTATTTCAGTCACGGAGATCGTCGTCGACCCCACGCCGTTCCCAGCCCTTCCCAGTAAGCCCCCTGCTTCCCCTCCCTCGCGCCCCTCACTTCTCCGTGGCTCGTGCCTGCCGCGCGCCCTTGGTCTGACTTCTTGGGCTTACCTCGAGCAGGATCGCGCGCTAGGGTTCCAGCGCCGCCGCCGACCTCGCCGCTGCCGTCCCTGTACTCACCGCTGTCGGTACACACTCCCGCCGCAGCCTAGCCGTCCTCCACGGCCCTCTGCACCGGCTGCCCCTGTGCCCTCTGCCGCAGCAGGGACAATAGGAAGCCGCCGCGGCGCCCCTCTGCACTGGCTGCCCACGGTGAGCCATCATTTCGTATCTACTGCTATAACTTGCTCAGAATAGAGGATGATCAACGGTAGTTTGTGCAGTTGTGTTGTGTAGTATGACAAAATATGTAAATGTACATTACATTGTTGATCAACGCCATTTATAACTCTGTAAAATTCAGACAGACCATAGAATGCAGTAACAAAATTTAGATTGGTGTTGGAATGCAGTCAAAATTCAGACATGTAGCCTTGCAAGCAAAAGTATATTTGTGGTGCTATAACCTTTTACTCAAAGTGGGTGGATGGATCTACATCAGCCATTTCTACTGCTACTTGTGAGGAGAAGTAGTGATGCCGATTGACGCAACATATATGGTAGTTGAGACAATCAGTCGGAGATGCATATAATTTGCTAGAGCATGCGAGAATAATATCTGAATCAAGAATATATAACTCTTTGAAGCAAAATAAATGGGAAAACAAAATTGTACAATCTTTTTTATGAAGATATGCCAAACTCCTCAACAGTTGGTTAGTCTCATTAGGGTAAAATAATAGGATACTTTGTTAAATTAGAAGTCGTCAACATGCTGCTGATGAACTGCTGCTGTATCCTGTATGATGTATGTGATGTTGCTGATGTATGGTTTTTTATCAAGAGGCCAAACATTCATCTAGTTTTGCTATGAACTTCTGCTAATGTATGATGTAGTTGCTTCACCTGCTATCTTGCTTACAATTCTGCACTTTGTCATTTAAGAGTTTTTAGATGAATGTCTATAGTGCTTTTTCTTCTCTACTAACTCCGTTCTGGAGTTGTTGTTGGCCGGTAACAGCATGTTTGAAGTACAATTGTTACCAATGTGGGCTTGTGGAATCCCATGACAAAAGTCTTGAGTTGGATTCAGTCATAGGATTTTGTGCTATTTCACATTTCCACCGGTACTTGGTCATTGCTGGTAGTCTCATTGTGATCTTCTGAAATGACCCATTGGCGACTTCATTATGCGGGGATAATGATTTTGCAGGTACCCCGAGAGGCCCTTGAGTTTCCCGGAATGTCGATTAACTTCCGTTTCGGCAAATTTGGGTACTCCATATGTCCTATTTTCAGCAAAGGTCATACTAAAATTTTCCGTGAATTTTAGCATGACTTTGCTAAAAATAGGACATATGGGGTACTTGCGACAAATGCATGGGCCGGGGTATCTTAGTACTTAATTAAGTAGGATCAACTGCCTCTTGTGTTATACATATAGAAGTGTGATATCAACTCATAGTTATTCCTAATGTCAGTTGCTCGTCATCGATAAACCCTAATCTGGTAGGATGACCTACTAAAAAAGCCCATACCACATATTCTATTTGGATGGCCTTGCTAACCCTTGACCATAAATACTTGAGATGGATGTAGCAGGCTTAAAGAAAGAAATGTTTTTAGGCCAACTCCACTGGGCCTGGCTGAAAATGCACAAGTGTGCATGACTAACAATATTCTATTGTAAAGCTAAACAAGAAAGAGGAACCACTCATCCTAACCATTTGCTCTCAAAATTACCACTTCACTTCTTACTACTGAAAATCTTAGACCATCTCCATTAACCAATTGCTCAAACCAGTTCAAAGGGTGTGTTTTCACCACACCGTGGATTATCTTATTGGACCCAATAGAGATGATGTAGTTTTGAATTATGAACATAGGAAATGTCGTCATCAGACGATGAAAGTCTCCCGGGGGAGTGCATCTGGTGCCACGACGATCGAGGTCTGTGCGACATGCCTCACCTGGACGATGATCGGCGCTTCAGCATTAAGCTCGAGGAGACCTTCGATGTTGAAACAGTACGCAACGACGACAAGTGTTTTTTCGTAATTAAGCATGACTACAACTATTTCAACGTGTAATTTTCATATTTTACAATTCGAGTAGCTTATCCCATGCCATGCGAGGCGCTATGTATTGGAGAGGATGGGTTTTGAAGACCATGAAAGTTCTAAAACAAAGAAAATTCACCTAAGGACTCATCATGATGTGGATTTTGAAGTAAAGCTATACAATTCTGAGAGCGTAACCCATTTTGGTTGCAAACAATGGGAAGCACTTTGCAAGATGTATGGTTTTGATGAGGGTATGCTTGTCACCATGGATCTCGGTGATCCTGAAATCAAGCAAGACAATATGGACATTTGTGTCCTTGTTGATACGCCTCCAATTCTACCGCTATGTGAGTTTCTCAAACATAGTAATTAGCTAATTTATATTGTTTATTTCAAAATAGTTGACAGCTTATTTATTTTGTAACTTATTTTCATTCTTCAAAGAATGTGCGGGAGATGGTAGACAAAACCCACTACACCGAGGGCTCCGAATTAACTTACGAGGAGAAAAATCATCTGGTCGGATTTTGTACTGACATTGAGAATTACAATATCTACAATCAAACTCCTCAACATTATGGTCAATACGTGCCACTAGTGCATGTGTTCAACTACGGTAACTACCATGGAGATACCCTGGTAAGATTTTTTACTATTACGACATCCGTGCATCTTTTGCATACTTCTAAAACTAGTACATCATTGCTAACTATGAAGTTATTACTATGTTTTTCAACAGATAATCCCAGAGAATTGTGTGCCTCATTTGACGTATCAGAAAGGTAGTCTTAATGTTTTGAACATACAGCCAGGTCATCCTACGAATCTCAACTGTCCATACCAGATTTCTAAAAGAAGTGGAGACATGCAAATCAAAGGATGGAAAAAAATGCATGGACAGTCGTAAGGAGGTTCTTGGAAGCAAAAGGAAGCGAAGCGCAAGAATTGGAGACAGGATGATCTCCATTCTCCATAATGGAGAGTCAGGGTCTATATTGTTTTATGCTATTTTACCTTAAATAGGGTATTTAGGTCCTGCCTAATACTGATGATCATGTGCTAAGAACAATTAAGTAGGGTTGGTTCGATGACTATCAAGATGATGATCGTATGACTTGTTATTAATAACGAGTAGAAGTTTTATGATGATGATTAGTAGGACTTGTTAGGATTAGTATTACTTCCGACAAACTCGCTACTCGCGGTCTCGAGACTTGTAATGTTCTATCTTTGTTCGGTCTTTTGAATTCGGAGACTAATATGATGAATTGTATTCGGAGACTAATCTTTTATTGTATTCGATGAATCTGCTGTTGCTGTGTGGTGCTGTCTATATTCTGTCCAGTAATATATTTTGTAACATGTGCAAATATCAGAAAAAAATCCCTAATATTCATACTAGTGGCGCACCACAAACTAGTGCGCCATTAGTAAGCCAGAGACACTAGTGGCGCATCATCAACTAGTGCGCCATTAGTATGCCAGAGCACATGGGTAAATATGGCCCCTGGGAGGCATACTAATGGCGCACCGTAGGCTATACTAATGGCGCACTTCATGGTGTGCCATTAGTATACCAGATACTAATGGCGCACCAGTGGTGCGCCATTAGTAAAAAATTCTAATGGCGTGGTGCTAGTGGCGCACCTGTAGTGCGCCATTAGTAGGCAAAACAGGTGCGCCACTAGTAGGCATTTTGCTAGTAGTGTGTCCACCTGGGCACAACAGAGGAACATGGCCGTCGCATCCTCGAGCTGGTGATCTCCGATGAAATAGCCAACTTGGAGCTCGAGATCACGCTCCAGATGTACCGCGAGCGTATCGACCGCTTGGACAAACGCTTACACGAGTTCAGGTAGAGCCAAGAGCTACCCTAGGCAAGGGCTATTGGTCATGGTCTCATGGACGCATTTTATTTTGAAAATTCGTTTCGACATGGATAGCTATGTATTCACAACAATCATAGTATTGCTCTGTTTCAATATGTGTACTCTGTTTTCCATTCTTATATGTTCTGTTTCAATGTGTGTATATACGCTTTCCATTCTGTATATGTGGACGATAACAGCTAGATTCAAATTAGTATACAAAAACAGATAAAAAATTGAATTCATAATATATATATATATATATATATATTAATTGTTCATTAGATCATCACAGAATATATATATAATATCATCACATATACGTGATGATACTTAACTACTAGGTACAATGCATAAAATTGAAAACAATCGATACTAGAACTAATAATCCCTCCTGGGGCCAGTATTCCAGTAGCCCCTCACCAGCAGCTCCCTGGTGCGCGGCGTCTTCCCAGTGCGGTGGCAGTACTCCGACTCCTCCGCCTCATAGCGCTTAACGTACCGATCTGCCTCTTGCTGGCGGTCGCGCGCGGCCGATCTTGCCATTTCGTTGGGCGCCCATCAAAGCTCCTCGTCGGTGCCATGCTGGAGCTTATCGGCCCACCTCCACGCAGCGATGAGGCACCCAACGAGTATGACCTTCCTCGCGAAGTACCCGTCTTCGTACACCTTCTCGGCACGACGACGCGCCCGCCCCCAAAGCTCCATCACCTCCTTTTTCCACGCGGCATCACAGGCTTCACAGGCCGCTGGTACCTGGCTTCCTCCTCTGCCATCTCCTTCTTGAACGCCACATGCCTGGTTTTCTCAGCCGGCGGTAGTGACTTCCACAGACAAAGATTGTACTTGCCCCAAAACCAATCCAAAGTTGGGGGGTCCGGCGCAACCTCGTCAAGCGGCGCGTAAGGGTCCTTGTCACTGTTAATCGAGTGAGCATCCTCGGGGGGTGGTGACTCCTCGTCGGCGCATTGGCAGACCGGCGATGCCATGGTAGAGATTTGAGAGAGAGAGAGAGAGAGAGGGCGAGCGAGGGGAGGATGTAGATGAGAATGCACGCGGGACGACGTGAGCAAGGTAGTATTTGTTGGCGGCCGGAATATAGATCGACATGGACAGTACAAACGCCGGTCGCTGGAATTTATGAGTATTGTAGTTTGAATTACACACGATTCTCGAAGCAAAATCCGTGTGTGAACATAATAGCCAAAATTCTTGTGTGAGCATAATAGCTGGCAGTTTCCAATGCAGAACCGTGTCTGATTAATGATCCCTGCTATTCACATACCAAACCATTAGCCGCGAGATAGACTGCCAATCGTGTGGGGGCCGGTTGTCTTAACAGATCTTTATATTTTCTTTTTTGATATTTACATCGTCAGATGATTTTTAACTTGCACACAAGTACCCAAAAATATGATTTTTCAAACCATTTTGGTTAGGCGTTGCATGTAGATGTAGTTCAAATTTGAATTGCGGTCATTAAATGGTTAGAAAATTACTTAAATGTCTTTAAAAGGTCAAATGACCCCTAAAAATTTCCAAATTTTCACATGATAGTTGTATTAGTGCATGTTAAACATAGGAAAAAATTTGAAGGCCATAAGAGGAAGCTATCTCCACCCGTCAGCAAACATGCATTGTTCCCTCTCGAAACCACGAACCTTCTAGTGAGTTGCTCCGGTTTGTGAGGGGTGTGTGTCCAAACCTTCATCAAACAGGCCAACTTTTTTACCACATCATCTTGGTGGCATGACATTAAATCAAGGAAGGTTTCATGTTTTTCTGATCATTTTTTAATTTTTTGGAATTAAAATGCCATGGCATGCACTCCATGCATGTGCCCATGCCTTGACACCAATATGTTTGAAATTTCCTTATAATTTACTGCACATGGAATTAATTCGCACACAAGTACACAAAAATATGATTTTTCAAACCGTTTTGGTTAGGTGTTGCATGTAGATGTAGTTCAGATTTGAATTATGGTCATTAGATGGTTAGAAAATCATTTAAATGTCTTTAGAAGGTCAAATGACCCCTAAAATTTACCAAATTTTCACATGACAGTTGCACGTTAAACGTAGGAAAAATTTGAAGGCCGTAAGAGGAAGCTATCTCCCGTTCGTCATCAAACATGCATTGTTCCCTCTCGGAACCATGAACCTTCTAGCGAGTTGCTCCGGTTTGTGAGGGGCGTGTGTCCAAACGTTCGTCAAACATGCCAATTTCTTTACCACATCATCTTAGTGGCATGGAATTACATCAACCAAGGTTTCATATGTTTCTGATCATTTTTATAATTTTTTTGAATTAAAATGCCATGTCACTCCATGCATACGTATGCATGTGTCCATGTCATGAGACCAATATGTTTGAAAATTCCTTCTAATTTACTGCACATGGAATTAACTCGCACACAAGTACACAAATATGATTTTTCAAACCATTTTGGTTAGGCGTTGCATGTAGATGTAGTTCAAATTTGAATTACGGTCATTAAATGGTTAGAAAATCACTTACATGTCTTTAAAATGTCAAATGACCCTGTAGTAGTGCACGTTAGACATAGAAAAAATTTAAAGGCCGTAAGAGGAAGCTATCTCCCATTCGTCATCAAACATGCATTGTTCCCTCTCGGAACCACGAACCTTCTAGCGAGTTGCTCTGGTTTGTGAGGGGTGTGTGTCCAAACTTTCATCAAACATGCCAATTTCTTTACCACATCATCTTGGTGGACGATATTAAATCAAGCAAGGTTTCATGTTTTTCTGATCATTTTTTTATTTTTTGGAACTATATGCCATGGCATGCACTCCATGCATGTTCACATGCCTTGACACCAATATGTTTGGAAATTCCCTCTAATTTACTGCACATGTAATTATCTCACGCACAAGTACACAAAAAATTGTTTTTTCAAACCGTTATGGTTAGGCGTTGCATGTAGATGTAGTTCAAATTTGAATTACGGTCATTAAATGGTTACAAAATCACTTAAATGTCTTTAAAATGTCAAATGACCCCTGAAATTTACCAAATTCTCACATGACAGTTGTATTAGTGCACGTTAAACGTAGGAAAAAATTTGAAGGCCATAAGAGGAAGCTATCTCCCGTTCGTCATCAAACATGCCTTGTTCCCTCCCGGAACCACGAACCTTCTAGCGAGTTGCTCCATTTTGTGAGGGGTGTGTGTCCAAACGTTCGTCAAACATGCCAATTTCTTTACCACATCATCTTGGTGGCATGACATTACATCAACCAAGGTTTCATGCGTTTCTGATCATTTTTCTATTTTTTGAATTAAAATGCCATGTCACTCCATGCATACGTATGCATGTGTCCATGTCGTGAGACCAATATGTTTGAAAATTGTTTCTAATTTACTGCACATGGAATTAACTCGCACACAAGTACACATATATGATTTTTCAAACCGTTTTGGTTAGGCGTTGCCTGTAGATGTAGTTCAAATTTGAATTACGGTCATTAAATGGTTATAAATCACTTAAATGTCTTTAAAAGGTCAAATGACCCCTAGAATTTTCCAAAATTTCACATTACATTTATAGTAGTGCATGTTAGACGTAGAAAAAATTTGAAGGCTGTAAGAGGAAGCTATCTCCCGTTCGTCATCAAACATGCATTGTTCCCTCCCGGAACCACGAACCTTCTAGCAAGTTGCTCCGGTTTGTGAGTGGCATGTGTCCAAACTTTCGTCAAACATGCCAATTTCTTTACTACATCATCTTGGTGGCATGACATTACATCAACTAAGGTTTCATGTGTTTCTGATTTTTTTGGAATTAAAATGCCATGCCACTCCATGCATACATATTCATGCATATGTGTCCATGTCGTGATACAAATATGTTTGAAAATTCCTTATAGTTTACTGCACATGGAATTAACTTGCACACAAGTACACAAATATGATTTTTCAAACTGTTTTGGTTAGGCGTTGCATGTAGATATATGTCAAATTTGAATTACGGTCATTAAATGGCTAGAAAATCACTTAAATGTCTTTAAAAGGTCAAATGACCCCTAGAATTTTCAAAAATTTCACATTACAGTTATAGTAGTGCATGTTAGACATAGAAAAAAATTTGAAGGCCGTAAGAGGAAGTTATCTCACGTCCGTCATCAAACATGCATTCTTCCCTCTCAGAACCACGAGCCTTCTAGTGAGTTGCTCCGGTTTGTGAGGGGTGTGTGTCCAAACTTTGGTCAAACATGCCAACTTTTTTACCACATCATCTTGGTGGCATGACATTACATCAACCAAGGTTTCATGTGTTTCTGATTTTTTTTATTTTTTGGAATTAAAATGCCATGTCACTCCATGCTTAATTGTGTCATAGTCGTTAGACCAATATGTTTTAAAATTCCTTCCAATTTACTATGCATGGAATTAAATCACTCACAAGTACACGAAATATGAGTTTTCAAACCGTTATGGTTAGCTGTTGCATGTACATGTAGTTAAAATTTCAATTATGGTCATTAAATGGCTAGAAAATCACTTAAATTTCTTAGAAGGTCAAATGACCCCTGAAATTTTCCAAAATTTGACATGACAGTTGTATTAGTACTACAAAATTTCTCATTCATTTAAAACACCATCCGTTGGCACCTTATTCCAAATTCGTCTTTTATAACTAATAAAAAAATATCTACAACATCACACATAGTTGTTTTCTAGGAACCGTTTGCGATGAAAATATCTGGGTCTATTTAAGTCTCCCTCCTTAAGTTTCGCCGGCTCGTCTGCTCTAGTGCCGGCAACCCCCGAATCCACGAATCCTAATCCCCATTCCCGCACCCCCTTCTTGCATAGATGACACCATGGAAATGCTTCGTGAAGGTCCATACGATGGCTGCGTCCCCCCCCCCCGAGCACCGTTGCCTGCGCTGAGAGCGCCGCCCCCTACGCTGAGAGTGCCGCCGCATCCGCATTGAGCGCGGCTGCTTCCGCCGAGAGGGTGTCTGCGGTAGCCGACAGGGCAGCTGCAGCAGCCGAGATGGCTGCAGCTGCTGCTACGACGGCGGCTGCAAACACCAAGAGCGCTCGAGTGATAACCCACAAGTATAGGGGATCGCAACAGTTTTCAAGGGTAAAGTATTCAACCCAAATTTAATGATTCGACACAAGGGGAGCCAAAGAATATTCTCAAGTATTAGTAGCTGAGTTGTCAATTCAACCACACCTGGAAACTTAATATCTGCAGCAAAGTGTTTAGTAGCAAAGTAATATGATAGTAGTGGTAACGGTAGCAAAAGGTAACAGTAGTAAAAGTAATGTTTTTGGTGTTTTGTAGTGATGATAGCAATAGCAACTGAAAAGTAAATAAGCGAAGCACAATATATGGAACGCTCGTAGGCAATGGATCGGTGATGGAGAATTATGCCGGATGCGGTTCATCATGTAACAGTCATAACCTAGGGTGACACAGAACTAGCTCTAGTTCATTGATATAATGTAGGCATGTATTCCGAACATAGTCATACATGCTTATGGAAAAGAACTTGCATGACAGCTTTTATCCTACCCTCCCGTGGCAGCGGGGTCCTTACGGAAACTAAGGGATATTAAGGCCTCCTTTTAATAGAGAACCGGAACAAAGCATTAAAACATGGTGAATACATGAACTCCTCAAACTACGGTCATCACTGGTAAGTATCCCGATTATTGTCACTTCGGGGTTAACGGATCATAACACATAATAGGTGACTATAGACTTGGAAGATAGGATCAAGAACACTCATATATTGATGAAAACATAATAGGTTCAGATCTGAAAGCGTGGCACTCGGGCCCTAGTGAAAAGCATTAAGCAGAGCAAAGTCATAGCAACATCAATCTCAGAACATAGTGGACACTAGGGATCAAACCCTAACAAAACTAACTCGATTACATGATAGATCCCATCCAACCCATCACTGTCCAGCAAGCCTACAATGGAATTACTCACGCACGACAGTGAGCATCATGAAATTGGTGATGGAGGATGGTTGGTGATGACGATGGCGACGGATTCCCCTCTCTGGAGCCCCGAGCGGACTCTAGATCAGCCCTCCCGAGAGGTTTTAGGGCTTGGCGGCGGCTCTGTATCGTAAAACGCAATGATTTCTTCTCTCTGATTTTTTTCTCATCGAAACTCAATATATGGAGGTGGAGTTGGAGTCGGAGAGGCAACAGGGGGCCCACAAGGTAGGGGGCGTGCCCTAGGGGGGCAGGCGCGCCCCCCACCCTCATGGCAAGGTGGTGGGCCCCCTGGCCTTCATCTTTGGCAGGTATTTTTCTTATTTTCTGAAAGTGTCTCCGTGAAGTTTCAGGTCATTCCGAGAATGTTTGCTCCTCCCATAAATAACACCATGGTAATTCTGCTGAAAACAGCGCCAGTCCGGGTTAGTTCCATTCAAATCATGCAAGTTAGAGTCCAAAACAAGGGCAAAAGTGTTTGGAAAAGTAGATACGTTGGAGACGTATCATCGAGCTGATGTCCGTGCCGCTGAAGTCGCCCTGGCCCGGGTCGAGGCCATCCACGGCAAGATCGAGGATGCACATGCCAAGATATTCCAGGCCACCTTGGACTCCAGCATGCAACCTATGTCTGAAAAGGCGGAGCTGGCCATGGAGCACATGCTTCCTCATGAGGTCGCCGAGCGGGAGCTGGAGATGCAGGAGGCGGCGGAGATCGAGGAGCGCCGGGAGGAGGAGTTGCGCGTGGCCGAGGTCAAGGTAGAGAAGAGTGTGTCCGTCGAGGAATCAGTGGTGGAGAACCAATGCGAGCTCTAGCGCAACCACTACTATGAGTACTACAACCTTGACGGCGGCGCCGAGGACAAGGACGCGGTCGACTCCAGCAGGGGGACGCGGAGTCCACCAACGGCGGCATGTCGCCAGGACAAGTCATCGACGTCTCATCTCACACCGGCGATGCATAGGCTAGCGCAGTGGCGGATTTTTAATTATGCGTACTTAGGCTTTATTTTTAATGCTGGTCTTTTGTTAGAGCAATGTTTAGGTCAACTGGCTCTGTGTAATTACTAAAATTGCTCGATTCAGTAAGTGTGGTTTATCTGTTGTACGCTCTTTTGTGTGCCCAAATTAGCAAGCGATGTTAAACTATGCAATGATGTACCCGGGGAAATTTCCACAAAAATTTGAATTATCAAACTCATCCCATGCGCGTAAAGCAGAAGAATCATTTGTGATGCACACAATCGTTCAAAGTGAATGGTCCGGCAGCACCGCGCGTGTTCAAAGTGAATGTGCCCATGCCTTGAGACCAAAATTTGGATTATCAAACTCATCCCATGCACGTAACGCAGAAGAATCGTTTGCAATGCACACAATCGTTCAAAGTGAATGGTCCGGCGGCACCGCACGCAAAGTTTCCCTCCACATTTCCAAAATTTTGGCCTACCGCCAAAATATCTTCCCCTACCCCCCTTCCCCACCCCTTTTCTCCCAGACCACAAGTCACGTTTCCCCTGTTTCCTCCTTCCTTCCTTTCTTCCTTGCTAAGCTATAGCCGCTTCCTCGCTCTCTCCGTCTTGCATCCTACTGCCGGGGTTGCCATGGTCTTCTTCAAAGACATCTCCAGCGGTTCCTCCTACGGTGACTACTCCTTCACCACCCGGGGATTCCTCTCTTCTCTCTCTCGGGCTATGACTTGGAATGAAGGATTTTTACCCGGAGGTCGATTTGAGTCGTTTCTTCCTCTTATAGCTCCCTAAGACCATCAGTGGCAACGAATGGAGCGGGGTGGCTGAAGATCTATCTGCTCGTTGTCACCATCAATCTCCATGCGTGAAGCTAGTTGCGTTTGATTCTGTGGATAGTGGGAGGAAGTTTCTGGCATGTGTAGAGAAGGTTGGACCCTCTTTCGTTGTTACAAATCATTTGTTAGATGTGATTCAAACACTGTCACGGTCCCAACCCATTCATACCACACCTTCAACTAAACGCATCCTAAGACAGTGTTACAGTTTGTACCGAGTATCTTAAATTGTTGCCATCTCATCAGCGGTGCCATTAGAAAATTATTTGGCACCACTTCAGTAGTTTGTGCAGCCAACTTTGGTCCACACATCCGAGCAGCCAAGTAGTAAAATACTAAATCTTTATGGCATGAAGAAACTGGGCATCGGAGCAACTACGTGCTCCGGAGTCCGGTCCCTGATTTTTTCCACTGCATCGGCTCGCTAGTGCAGGACACCGGTGCGAGATGTAGGAACAGTTGTCTTTACCCCAGTTTTGGCATACATAGTGGACGACCTTAGTGCTATTAGTTCTATGTTACTAAATTTGTGCATGTACACACCTGTTAGTATCAATTTGTTGTCATCCAAACACTATCTCTATGTTGTTGCAGTTATATTTAACTTCCTCATAAAATGTTCAATTTGTTATTTATTGTACATGAGTAAAAACTTGTAGTGTCGTTGTAGTTAATTATAGCTTCTGATGTCTAGAATTTGGTTGTTGTCTCAGTACCAATTATTTCATTTGCACATTGATCTTTTTGTGAAGATATGTCATAATTAACATGTTTCTTCAGTTTTTCTAAATAAGCATTGGTGATTTTCTATGTTGCTATAAACCCATTTCCCCTACAATTATTACTGATCTAGTTTTAAATATTATAGGATGAACGGAAGTGTTCTTAGTTGGAGTGGGTTGATCAAGAGTGGCCACAGTCTTTGAAGATGTGCCTAAAGAAGCTCTGGAGCATGTATGAGGAAGATAACACATGTAGGCTTAGAGAAAGTCTTGTCAACGCTGAAGCATATTTCAAGATGCGGGATAAAAAGTTGAAGGTGGAGAATGAGCTTAGATTTTTTTAAATCAGACTTTGCTAAGATGGTGTTGGCGAAGGAGGAGCCACTTCCCCAGTTGGCCTGTGCAAAATGGGTTCTTACTGAACTGAAAGCAGAGGTAGATAAGACGATCCTGAATGATCTCGATTAGGGAAATGAATATATTGTTCTTATGAAGTTGAACTAGCTATATGTTGTACTGTGATGTTTTCATGTAGCTACCGTACTGTGATGTTATAATAAATTTATGTGCCTGATATGAAATCGGCAAACAGTTGTTCGATACGAAATGTGAATTTGCGTAATACTGGAATTATTAATTGTAAACTAATAAACCTGCTAAATGTGTCATGGATCTTTGCAAACGGTTCTAGCAGTAAAAGCGCTTGTGATGGATAGCCCAATGCCACATAGTTTTCTTCATCAAATCGTGTGTGATATAGTTGATAAAAGCAAACATTTAACCAAGGAAGACTGTGTGTGATAGTTAAACCTTTTAGACACGAGCCTACACATAAAACTATGTGGGATGTACGTCTGAACGGAAACGTTTTCCCTGGATTGACTGTGTGGGATGTACATAAGAACGGAAACATATTCCTTGGATTGACTGTGTGGGATGTACATACCTACGGAAATGATTTCTGGGATTCACCGTGTGGGATGTACATACCTACGGAAATGATTTCTGGGATTCACTGTGTGGGATGTACATACCTACGGAAATGATTTCTGGGATTCACCATGTGAGATGCACATACCTACAGAAATGATTTCTGGGATTCACCGTGTGGGATGTACATACCTACATAAATGATTTCTGGGATTCACCGTGTGGGATGTACATACCTACGGAAATGATTGGGTTTTGATGCCTCACCCGACCGTACATGGCCCCAGCCTGGGTCCCAGGAGGGCCTATCCCCGATGATTTCTGGGTCATCTGGGAAGGAAACCCTATCGCACACACTCACTTGGCGACGGTTCCAAATGTCGTCGCGGAAAGGGGTTAAAAACCGTTTTTTTAGGACCGACGCGCACCAGTGACTGTTCCAGTACTATCGCACGTTTCTCTCTTCTATTAACTCACCCGACTTGCGCAGCCGGGAGTGTGCCTATGGTCAGTTCTCAATTGTGGTCCCACATGTGTGTGCAAACGCAATATGACGCACGTTCCATTCGGAGAGCGGCGTGCCAGACCGACCGACCGTCTAGGGTGCGACGTGAATGCGACGGTCGTGTTGTATACTCCATACATGTGTACTGCCATTTTCTTGAGGCTTTGCTCCATAGCGCAATCCATGGATACAAAATTATAATGTACTATTCAAAAGTCGAGGGCGGGGCTTTTCCTGCGCGGTAGGCGGGGCAGTTCCGCCTAGTCGGTTCGACAGAGATGCGAGAAGATGAGGGAGTAGGATGCTGCAAACGTAGGGCTGTGTGATTTGACAGCGAGTTACTGCTGGATAGGTGGGGCCCCGTGATTTCACTTGCCATTATCATTTTAACTATGCACTATGACCGGTGTGAGTCTCCCGATTCCTGACCACCTCCATGGTATACAGGTGCCTCTCCCAATCCTCCACCATGTAGAGGCTGGCTCTTGCATGAGAGCCCACTCCTCCACTTTTTCCTTGACTCTCTCCTCCACATATGCAAAAATGCCCTGTAAGCGGGCTTATAGCCCACTATTGTACTTGCTCGTATAGGTGCTAGGCCTTCCACATAGGCATAAAGTCTAATGTGGCAAGTTAATTAAGAAGAGAGAGATTAGTTTGGTGACCCTAGGAAGAAATGGTGCTAAGCATGTGTACCTAGGTGAAAAGACAATTTTGAGTCTATAGCTAATTAAATGAAGCAAGCTTTAGCAACAAAAAACTAAGCACCTATGCATTGGGGACTTGAGTTGCACTACAAAAAAATACACTTCCGTGATGATACGTGTTTGTCACAGTAGGTCGCGTTTTTTGTCATGCATGTACATCCATGACGATTTTATGACAGAATCAAGATAGTCATACCTGTGCTGTCGTAGAGGTGTTCCATGACATTACCAAAATTATCATCACGGAAGTGTCCACTTCCATGACGATAAATCGTGCGTCACAGAAGTGCTTTCGTAAAGGGTGACTGACACATGGCATCCACCGTAATGGAACGCCGTTAAGCTATCGGGTCAGATTTTGGATCCGATAACCCATTAACAGCCCTGACCAATGGGAAATTTCCACATTTAAAATTCTGATTGGCCGAAGGGAACACCTGTCAGCTCGTCAGTGGGCCAGATGTCGCCCGTCCATTGGAGGAGACATGCCTATGATACGTTGACACGTGGCTAGTCCCAACAGAGGCCCATATAGGTTAAAAAGGCCGGCCCAGTTAAAGGCCCGTAGAACTTAATCAGGTACTAGTGGGCCAGCTCAATAACGGTCTGCTTAATAAAGGCCCATTTGCGGCCCGAAGCCAGATCTGGCCCGTTAATTCTTCGCCCAATATTTGGGCCCATTTACGGCCCGAAGCCAGATCTCGCCGTTAATTGTTCGCCCAATATTTGGGCCCATTTGCGGCCGAAGCCAGATCTGGCCCGTTAATTATTCGCCGAATATTTGGGCCCAACTACAGCCAAGTGACTTTCGGCCTGTTGGAGGCCTGATGTAGACATGGGCCCATTTCAGCCCGGTGTGACTTTCGGCCTGGGAATGGCCCGTGCTTCCCATGGGCCATATATGGTCCGACGGGACATCGGGCCCACTAACAGACCGTGCTAAAGGTGGCAACAGTTAAGCCCAATGTGACTTTGGGCATGTTAAAGGCCTGTCACGTAATTCGGCCCGTTGATGCCTGTGCTAAGCTTTCGGCCTCTTAAAGGCCCATGATATCAGTGGGCCAACTAAGGCCCGAGATATGTTTCGGCCTGGTAACGTCCCGTGAGCTAACTAGGCCCAAAACGGCCCGGTCTACATTTCGGCCAGCTGAAGGCCCGTCGACGACTAGTGAAAATTGAGGCCCAACATGCATTTTGGCCTGCTAAAGGCCTGTGGTTTCATCTCGGCCGTAACAAGCCAGTACAATATTCAACTTGTTAATGGCCCAACGCTACATGGGCAAAACTAAGTGCTGGGTCGACAAAAGGCCCAACTAAAATATAGGCTGGTGTAAGTTTGGGCCTGGCGTAATGTGTGAAGGCCCCAATCATTCGGGCCCAAGAAAGACGCAGGCCGGCCCAATTGTGGCCCGCTAAAAACCTGGCCCATTAGAGTCGAATGTTTTGGTCCGGTCGACTACATCTGATTATTTTCAGATAGCGATTGATGGCAGTAACTAGTAGGAATTAAGAACAAACCTACTCTATACAATAAAAAATTACGGCATAGTAACTAAGAATAAACCTACACTATACAAGAAAGGATTTAAGGTATATACATCCACTTGGCATCGAAATTCGCCAGCAGTGATCATAAAGCGCAACGAAGAAGCAGATTACAAAAACTGGGCACCATTGCAGCGTAACAAAATAATATTGAACCGAGACCACTTCCAAGACAGTTCAAGAAAGGTTAGCCTTGCGGGGGAACTGCTGCGCAAGCTACTGAGCAAGGCTGTGAGACCGGCCTAGCATAGCGGTCATAGCTTCCAGGTGTAGCTGTTTAGCGATGAGGTTCTCATTGGTGTTCTCCGCAATCTTTCTTAGAGATATGACTTCAAGTCGAAGTTGAGTTGCAGAATGCCTTTCTACTAGAACTTGGGACTAAAGAAGTCGAACTGATTCAGACAACGAATTCTGTGAGCTTGTCTGACTGTTAGTCTCAAGTATCATCAGCCACATTAGTAAGATAAAACAGGAGATGACAAGGTGCAAACGTGGGCTGCTTCACCACACACTGGATTATAGATCCACAAAAACAAGCATACATATAGGGAGTATTAAGTAATGTGCATGGTATGAATAAGGAATTTGGTTTTACAAGTAAAACTTAGAACTTACGGTTCTTACGAACATGCATTTTGGTAGAAACAGCAAACTAAACAACAGTAAACGATAGGGAGTATGAGAAAATTAAACAGCAGTTGAGGATAAAGGCTTTTGAAGGATTGACTTACATTAACAGTTAACACCGGCTTTATAATGCCCTTCTCCATGTCAAGGGAAGGATAACTCAAGAATTTCAGCATAGAATCTTCTTCATAAGCATTGCCTGTACTCTACATTTTATAGAGAGTAATTATAGATATGATAATACTGGAAGGGATAGAGGATAATGAAGATAAGATGCAGATTGATGCTACATAATCAACTACCAATCCCTGGAAGTACAAGCGTTACAGGACAAAATGTACTGACAAGAGCAATGGGCTACACTTCTGCACTGGCATTATCTGTGTATTCTACTTGTTGGTAAGATTAAATATAGATCTGATCTTTTTTAGTAAATGGTGGGCGAGGGAGATAAGATGCAGAATGCTACAAAATGAACCAATCCCTCTTCCCATAATACAAGAGTGTTTTGAACACTGGTGTACTGTACAAAACGTTCTTATATTATGGGATGGAGGGAGTAGCTGTTAATGTAAGTACAGTGATAGACAATGTTCAGTCCTTACAAGAGGTCTGCTGATAACCCACAAGTATAGGGGATCGCAACAGTTTTTGAGGGTAAAGTATTCAACCCAAATTTATTGATTTGACACAAGGGGAGCCAAAGAATACTCTCAAGTATTAGCGGCTGAGTTGTCAATTCAACCACACCTGGAAACTTAATATCTGTAGCAAAGTGTATAGTAGCAAAGTAATATGATAGTGGTGATAACGGTAGCAAAAGGTAACAATAGTAAAAGCAATGTTTTTGGTATTTTGTAGTGATGATAGCAATAGCAACGGAAAAGTAAATAAGCGAAGAACAATATATGAAAAGCTCGTAGGCAATGGATCGGTGATGGAGAATTATGCCGGATGCGGTTCATCATGTAACAGTCATAACCTAGGGTGACACAGAACTAGCTCCAGTTCATTGATATAATGTAGGCATGTATTCCGAACATAGTCATACGTGCTTATGGAAAAGAACTTGCATGACATCTTTTGTCCTACCCTCCCGTGGCAGCGGGGTCCTTACGGAAACTAAGGGATATTAAGGCCTCCTTTTAATAGAGAACCAGAACAAAGCATTAACACATAGTGAGTACATGAACTCCTCAAACTACGGTCATCACCGGTAAGTATCCCGATTATTGTCACTTCAGGGTTAACGGATTATAACACATAATAGGTGACTATAGACTTGCAAGATAGGATCAAGAACACTCATATATTGATGAAAACATAACAGGTTCAGATCTGAAATCATGGCACTGAGGCCCTAGTGACAAGCATTAAGCATAGCAAAGTCATAGCAACATCAATCTCAGAACATAGTGGATACTAGGGATCAAACCCTAACAAAACTAACTCGATTACATGATAGATCTCATCCAACTCATCATCGTCCAGCAAGCCTACGATGGAATTACTCACGCACGGCGGTGAGCATCATGAAATTGGTTATGGAGGATGGTTGGTGATGACGATGGCGACGGAATCCCCTCTCCGGAGCCCCGAATAGACTCCAGATCAGCCCTCCCGAGAGGTTTTAGGGCTTGGCAGCGGCTCCGTATTGTAAAATGCGATGATTTCTTCTCTCTGATTTTTTCTCCCCGAAACTCAATATATGGAGGTGGAATTGGAGCCGGAGAGGCAACAGGGGCCCATGAGGTCAGGGGCGTAGGGCGGCAGGCGCGCCCCCCTCCCTCGTGGCAAGGTGGTGTCCCCCTGGCCTTCATCTTTGGCAGGTATTTTTTTTCTTCTGAAAAGTGTCTCCGTGAAGTTTTAGGTCATTCCGAGAACGTTTGCTCCTACACATAAATAACACCATGGTAATTCTGCTGAAAACAGCGTCAGTCCGGGCTAGTTCCATTCAAATCATGCAAGTTAGAGTCCAAAACAAGGGCAAAAGTGTTTGGAAAAGTAGATAGATTGGAGACGTATCAACTCCCCCAAGCTTAAACCTTTGCTTGTCCTCAAGCAATTCAGTTCACAAACTTAAAATGATAAAGGAAAACTTTTACAAACTCCGTTTGCTCTTGTTGTTGTAAATATGTAAAGCCAGCATTCAAGTTTTCAGCCAAGATTATAACTAACCACATTTACAATAATGCATAGGTCTCAAGTTTACTCATATCAATGGCATAATCAACTAGTGAGGCATAATAATAAATCTCGGATGATAACACTTTCTCAAAACAATCATAATATGATATAACAGGATGGTATCTCGCTAGCCCTTTCTGAGACCGCAAAACATAAATGCAGAGCACCTTTAAAGATCAAGGACTGACTAGACATTGTAATTCATGGTAAAAGAGATCCAGTCAAGTCATACTCAATGTAAACTAACAATAATGAATGCAAATGACAGTGGTGCTCTCCAACTAGTGCTTTCTAATAAGAAGATGATGACTCAGCATAAAATTAAATAGATAGGCCCTTCGCAGAGGGAAGCAGGGACTTGTAGAGGTGCCAGAGCTCGGTTTTGAAACAAAGGTGAATAATATTTTGAGCGGTATACTTTCATTGTCAACATAACAACCAAGAGATGGCGATATCTTCCATGCTACACACATTATAGGCGGTTCCCAAACAGAATGGTAAAGTTTATACTCCCCCTTCCACCACAAGCATCAATCCATGGCTTGCTTGAAACAATGAGTGCCTCCAACTAACAAGAGTCCCAGGGGGAGTTTTGTTTGCAATTATTTTGATTTAGTTTGCATAAAGCATGAGACTGGGCATCCCGGTGACCAGCCATTTATCTCGTGAGTGAGGAGCGAAGTCCACTCCTCTTGAGAATAACCCGCCTAACATGGAAGATATAGATATCCCTAGTTGATACATGAGCTATTCGAGCATACAAAACAGGATATTTATTTGAAGGTTTAGAGTTTGGCACATACAAATTTACTTGGAACGGCAGGTAGATACCGTATATAGGTAGGCATAGTGGACTCATGTGGAATAACTTTGGGGTTTAAGGGATTGGATGCACAAGCAGTATTCCCGCTTAGTACAGGTGAAGGCTAGCAAAAGACTGGGAAGCGACCAGCTAGAGAGCGACAACAGTCATGAACATGCACTAAAATTAATCAACACTGAATGCAAGCATGAGTAGGATATAATCCACCATGAACATAAATATCGTGAAGGCTATGTTGATTTTGTTTCAACTACATGCGTGAACATGTGCCAAGTCAAGTCACTTAAATCATCCAGAGGAGGATACCACCCTATCATACCACATCATAACCATTTTAATATCATGTTGGCACGCAAGGTAAACCATTATAACTCATAGCTAATCAAGCATGGCACGAGAAACTATGATCTCTAGTTGTCATTGCAAACATGTTTATTCATAATAGGCTGAATCAGGAACGGTGAACTAATCATATTTACAAAAACAAAAGAGGTCGAGTTCATACCAGCTTTTCTCATCTCAACTAGTCCATCATATATCATCATAATTGCCCTTCACTTGCACGACCGAACGACGTGAATAATAATAATAGTGCATGTGCATTGGACTAAGCTGGAATCTGCAGGCATTCAATAAACAGGAGAAGACAAGGCAATATGGGCTCTTTTGTCAGATCAACAATAATGCATATAAGAGCCACTTCAACAATTTAATCATGGTCTTCTCCTATCGACCCCCAAAGAAAAGAAAAGAAATAAAACTATTTACACGGGAAAGCTCCCAACAAGCAAAAGAAGAACATGAAATCTTTTTGGGTTTTCTTTTTAATTACTACTACAAGCATGGAAAGTAAACTAATTAAAAGCTACAACTATTTTTTTGGTTTTTCTTGAGGTTTATTAAACACACAAGAAGAAAGCATAAAAAGGAAAATAAACTAGCATGGATGATACAATGAAAAAGTATGAGCACCGACATCTAGCAATGAGTGTGTGAGCATAAATGTAATGTCGGTGAGAAATACGTACTCCCCCAAGCTTAGGCTTTTGGCCTAAGTTGGTCTATGGCCACTGCTGGCCTGGCAGATATCCACAATAATAGCTGGGGTCGTACTGTGATGTAGCAGCTATCGCAAGCTGAGCTGCAGCGTGGCGACGAGCGGCCTCCTCTCTCCTCTCATACTCATCTGCCTCCTCTCTAGTAATAGTATATCCTCCTCTTGCTTGATAATCAAAGAAAGCAGGAGCAGGGAGAGTAATACGGACAACACGGTGTCTGTCAAAGATTAGTCGATACTAGAGAGGTGATTCGTTCCTCTCGACAAACTGGTGGTGAACCATAGCATTAAAATCTAGATAGGCAGGAGGTAATTCAATATCATCTTCGCGTACATCTATACCAAGAAAATTAGCTACGCGGGTTGCATAAATTCCACCAAAGAAATCTCCATTAAATCTATTAAGATGCAACCTACGTGCAACAATGGCTCCCAGATTATAAGATTTGTCTCCTATCACAGCACTCCTAAGAATACTGAGGTCAGGGACACACATGTGACATGGCTCATCTTTACCATTTATGCATCTACCTATAAAGAGAGCAAAATAATGTATAGTAGGAAAGTGAATGCTCCCTATGGTAGCTTGTGTAATATCTCTGGATTCTCCCACAGTTATGCTAGCAAGAAAATATCTAATATCAAATTTGCGAGGATCCCTTATACTACCCCATTGTGGAAGTTTGCATGCAGTGGTAAAATCCTCTAAGTCCATGGTATAAGATTTATCATAAAGATCAAACAGGACAGTTGGAGAATTACGTGAAGTTGAAAATTCAAACCTCCTCACAAAGGAACTAGTGAGATTATGATACTGACTGCACTTTTCTTCCTCGAAGCTCAAGAGATCAGCGTTACGCAAATATGCGTTGAATTCTTCTTTTATTCCCGCTCGATCCATAAAATTTTCAGAAGGCCACTCACAAGGACGCACTGGAGCGTCTCTTGGTGACTCTTCATCAGCATCACGCATTGCAAGCCTGGGTCCTTGCTTCCTTGAAGAACCACCTTGGAACATTTTCCTAAGCATTTTTCTTCCTCTGAAAAATTCTGAATTTTTTAGTAACTTCAAAATAAAAGTAAACTAAACTCAATAATATTGATAGCAACTACTCCTACAAGTGCCTAGGGCATATATCATGCATCAAAACTACTTTTGACCATATAAATTTGACATGCAAGCTCAAGAACAAAGTCACCTAAGCAGCAAAAATTTGCAATGAATAAAGCACTAGAACAAAAACTAATTGGACCAATGGAGGAGTCACATACCAAGGAACAATCTCCCCAAGCAGTTTTATGAGAGGTGCTTTGAGCAAGGAGATCGAAAATGGCAGCAAAACGAGCTTAACTCGGGTTTGAGCTGGTTATTTGTGTTTGGGGGAGGAAGAAGGGGTGTATGGGTGAAAGGATAAGTGGAGGAGGGCCACTATGGGCCCACGAGGCAGGGGGCGTGCCCTCCACCCTCGTGGGCAGGTGGTTGGCCCCCTGGTGTGTTCTCAGTTCCATAAATCCTCAAATATTCTAGAAAAAATCATATTTAATTTTCAGGGCATTTGGAGAACTTTTATTTTTGAGGTATTTTTATATTGCACGGATAATCAGATAACAGACAGAAAAATATTTATTTCTATTTTATTTAATATAAATAACAGAAAGTAAAAGTGGGGTACAGAAGGTTATGCCTTCTAGTTTCATCCATCTCATGATCATCAAAAGGAATCCACTAACAAGGTTGATCAAGTCTTGTTAATGAACTCATTCCGAATAACATGGAACCGGAGAAATTCCGAATAACACTATGTTACCTCAACGGGGATATGCACATCCCCAATAATAAGAATATCATATTTCTTCTTGACAGTAGGAAGAGGAAATTCAAAACCTCCAAATATAATCGATGGAATTTTTCCAATAGAGTTGATACTATGAACTTGAGGTTGTTTCCTCGGAAAGTGTACCGTGTGCTCATTACCATTAACATGAAAAGTGATATTGCCTTTAGTGCAATCAATAACAGCCCATGCAGTATTCAAGAAGGGTCTTCCAAGAATAATAGACATACTATCATCTTCGGGAATATCAAGTATAACAAAGTCAAAATAGTAACGTTTGCAACTACAACAGGCACATCCTCACAAATACCGACAGGTATAGCAGTTGATTTATCAGCCATTTGTAAAGATATTTTAGTAGGTGTCAACTTATTCAAATCAAGTCTACGATATAAAGAGAGAGGCATAACACTAACAGCGGCTCCAAGATCACATAAAGCAGTTTAACATAATTTATTTTAATGGAGCAAGGTATAGTGGGTATTCCTGGATCTCCAAGTTTCTTTGGTATTCCACCCTTAAAAGTGTAATTAGCAAGCATGGTGGCAATTTCAGCTTCCGGTATTTTTCTTTTATTTGTAGTAATATCTTTCATATATTTAGCATAAGGATTTGTTTTAAGCATATCAGTTAATCGCATACGCAAAAGATAGGTCTAATCATTTCAGCAAAGCGCTCAAAATCATCATCATCATTTTTCTTGGATGGTTTGGGAGGAAAGGGCATGGGTTTCTGAACCCAAGGCTCTCTTTCTTTACCATGTTTCCTAGCAACGAAATCTTTCTTATCATAACATTGATTCTTTGATTGTGGGTTATCAAGATCAACAGCAGGTTCAATTTCTATATCATTATAATTACTAGGTTGAGCATCATCATGAACATTATTATTAGCATTATCACTAGTTTCAGGTTCATTACCAGGTTGTGTTTCAGCATTAGAAATAGAAATATCATTTGGATTCTCAATTGCTTCAACAATAGGATCACTAGAAGCATGCAAAGTCCTATCATTTTTCTTTTTCTTCTTTGTAGAAGAACTAGGTGCATCTAAATTATTTCTCTGAGAATCTTGCTCAATTCTCTTAGGATGGCCTTCAGGATACAAAGGTTCCTGAGTCATTCTACCACCGTTAGTCATAACTCTAACAGCATTATCATTATTCTTACTATTCAATTCATTGAGCAAATCATTTTGAGCTTTAAGTACTTGTTATACTTGAGTGGTAACCATCGAAGCATGTTTACTAATAAGTTTAAGTTCACCTTTAACATTAGCCATATAATCACCCAAGTGTCCAAGCATATTTGAATTGTATTTTAATTGTCTACCAAAATAAGCATTAAAATCTTCTTGCTTAGCCATAAATTTATCAAACTCATCTAAGCATGGGCTAGCAAACTTAGTAAATGGGATTACAGCTTTATCATATCTATAGAGAGAATTTACCTTTACTACCTGTGTCGGGTTATCAAGACCATGAGTTTCTTCAATAGGTAAAGGATTTGGATTATATGTTTCTTCAATAGGTGGTAAATTAAGACCATGTATTTCTTCAATAGGAGGTAAATTCTTAACATCTTCAGCTTTAATACCCTTTTATTTCATAGATTTCTTTGCCTCTTGCATATCTTCAGGACTGAGAAATAGAATACCCCTCTTCTTTGGAGTTGGTTTGGGAATAGGCTCGGGAATTGGCTCCGGAGGTGTCCAATTATTTTCTTTTGTCAACATATTATTCAATAGAATTTCAGCTTCATCCGATGTTCTTTCCCTGAAAATAGAACCAGCACAACTATCCAGGTAATCTCTGGAGGCATCGGTTAGTCCATTATAAAAGATATCAAGTATTTCATTTTTCTTAAGAGGATGATCAGGCAAAGCATTAAGTAATTGGAGAAGCCTCCCCCAAGCTTGTGGGAGACTCTCTTCTTCAATTTGCACAAAATTATATATATCCCTTAAAGCAACTTGTTTCTTATGAGCAGGGAAATATTTAGCAGAGAAGTAATAAATCATATCCTGGGGACTACGCACACAACCAGGATCAAGAGAATTAAACCATATCTTAGCATCACCCTTTAATGAGAACGGAAATATTTTAAGGATATAAAAGTAACGAGTTCTCTCATCTTTAGTAAACAAGGTAGCTATATCATTCAATTTAGTAAGATGTGCCACAACAGTTTCAGATTCATAACCATGAAAAGGATTAGATTCAACCAAAGTAATTATATCAGGATCAACCGAGAATTCATAATCCTTATCAGTAACAAAGATAGGTGAAGTAGCAAAAGCAGGGTTAGATTTCATTCTAGCATTTAGGGATTGCCTACTCCATTTAGCTAATAATCTTTTAAGTTCAGTTCTATTTCTGCAAGCTAAAATGGCTAAAGAAGCATCTTGATCAAAAACATAACCCTTAGGAATGGCAAGTGGTTCTTCATCATCACTTTCATCAGTATCATCAGATTCAATATTTTCAATCTCTCTAGCCCTAGCAAGTTGTTCATCGAGAAAATCACTAAGTGGCATAGTAGTATCAGGCATAGAGGTAGTTTCATCATAAGTATCATGCATAGCAGAAGTTGCATCATCAATAACATGCGACATATCAGAACGAATAACAGAAGCAGGTGTAGGTGTCGCAAACTTACTCATAACAGATCTTGGTTTTTTGATCTATCAAGTTCTTCATAATGATAAGCAGATATACATCCCAAGTGACTCAAAGAATAGAGCTATGCTCGTCGGCAACGGCGCCAGAAAATAGTCTTGATAACCCACAAGTATTGGGGATCGCAACAGTTTTCGAGGGGAAAGCATTCAACCCAAATTTATTGATTCGACACAAGGGGAGCCAAAGAATACTCTCAAGTATTAGCAGCTGAGTTGTCAATTCAACCACACCTGGAAACTTAATATCTATAGCAAAGTGTTTAGTAGCAAAGTAATATGATAGTGGTGATAACGGTAGCAAAAGGTAACAATAGTAAAAGCAATGTTTTTGGTATTTTGTAGTGATGATAGCAATAGCAACGGAAAAGTAAATAAGCGAAGAACAATATATGAAAATCTCATAGGCAATGGATCGGTGATGGAGAATTATGACGGATGCGGTTCATCATGTAACAGTCATAACCTAGGGTGACACAGAACTAGCTCCAGTTCATTGATATAATGTAGGCATGTATTCCGAACATAGTCATACATGCTTATGGAAAAGAACTTGCATGACATCTTTTGTCCTACCCTCTCATGGCAGCGGGGTCCTTACGGAAACTAAGGGATATTAAGGCCTCCTTTTAATAGAGAACCGAAACAAAGCATTAACACATAGTGAATACATGAACTCCTCAAACTACGGTCATCACCGGTAAGTATCCCGATTATTGTCACTTCAGGGTTAACGGATCATAACACATAATAGGTGACTATAGAATTGCAAGATAGGATCAAGAACACTCATATATTGAAGAGAACATAAAAGGCTCATATCTGAAATCATGGCACTCGGGCCCTAGTGACAAGTATTAAGCATAGCAAAGTCATAGCAACATCAATCTCAGAACATAGTGGATACTAGGGATCAAACCCTAACAAAACTAACTCAATTACATGATAGATCCCATCCAACCCATCACCGTCCAGCAAGCCTACGATGGAATTACTCACGCACGGCGGTGAGCATCATGAAATTGGTGATGGAGGATGGTTGGTGATGACAATGGCGACGGATTCCCCTCTCCAGAGCCCCGAACGGACTCCAGATCAGCCCTCCCGAGAGGTTTTAGGGCTTGCCGGCGGCTCCATGTCGTAAAACACGATGATTTCTTCTCTCTGATTTTTTTCTCCCCGAAACTCAATATATGGAGGTGGAGTTGGAGTCGGAGAGGCAATAGGGGGGCCACGAGGTAGGGGGGCGTGCCCTAGGGGGGCAGGCATGCCCCCCACCCTCGTGGCAAGGTGGTGGCCCCCTTGGCCTTCATCTTTGGCAGGTATTTTTCTTATTTTCTGAAAAGTGTCTCCGTGAAGTTTCAGGTCATTCCGAGAACGTTTGCTCCTGCACATAAATAACACCATGGTAATTATGCTGAAAACAGCGTCAGTCCGAGTTAGTTCCATTCAAATCATGCAAGTTAGAGTCCAAAACAAGGGCAAAAGTGTTTGGAAAAGTAGATACGTTGGAGACGTATCAACTGCATTGGGTTGATTCTAAATTTATGTAAGAGTCCATACGGATCTTATAATGTCCACCAAATGGACGATTACGAGGCTAACATGTGTAGTGATGCTACATAATCAAACAGCTATGAAAGTAAGTATGGTCATACAGGGCAAGAGGTACTCACAAGAGCAATACAGTGTGCAGTACAGTTGCGAGATTCTGTGGTCCCTTGAGAATGAATGTTCTTCTGCTAACAGTTTTCGTACAACTGAGACATTAAGGCAAATGCAGAAATGTAGTTCAAATTGTGATGTGATATCATAGATAGTACCTTACGCTGCAGCTGAGACCAATGTGTAACAAGATTATTCCAGTCACCGTCGGATAAATGTAGCACCCGAGACTTTACAGAAATTTCATTCAGAGGCTTGCCATCTAAGTGCGCTTGCCTCAAGTAGGAACGATACTTCGTCAACGAGTGCTTGAAAAGCACAACCAACCCTTGCTCGTCATCACAATCCAGTTTGCTCCTCGCCTATTTAAAAGAATGAAATCTTGTGTCTTCTATCAGCAGAAACATATGCAATAATGACCATGAATAACATTAGTACATTACTTACGCGTAAGTTGCGGAGGAAGACTGAAAATTGTTTTGTGTCTGCGGTATAATCTTTCCATGAAGGAAAGATGCGCACAAAGTTCCTAACAACAACATAAGCTTCGTCTTCTAAAATGGGAAGAAATGGAACAGGGGTCCTATTTGCTGCAATTGGGGCTCTCTCTGGTTCGAAAAGGGATTTGGCAACTGGATTTGGTGTACTCTTTGCTGGAATGGGGGTTTTGCATCGTACAGCTGGTGCTATGTCAACTGGCATAATCATACTATTTGCTGCAGTTGGGGTCTGCTGAGTTGGGGCGTCAGAAATGACCAGTGTAGTAGGGCTAGAGTTTGCTAGAGTTGGGGTATTTTGTGGGTCAGGTTATATTGCAATTACACCTAATGGGCTATTTGATTTATCAGGTGCCACTACCTTTTCCAAATACTTTGCTTGTGCTCCTCCAGGATTAGCAATCGCCCTCTTCCTTTTGAATGTCTGATACACAAGAACAACATTTGAATGGATAAATATGGTATGATGATAGATGGAATATGTACTGAAAATGGATAGGCAGGGCATATTCACATACACGATGTGTAAACTAAGCTAATGGCAGTTCAACAAAGTAGAAGCAATGCAAAGCATTAGTTGCAAGATATGTGCGAGCAATGTAACCTTGGAAAGTTAGAGCAAGTACCTTGATGGGTGAATAAGATAGGGCATCTTCCTCTGACTCCTCCACTAGGGAGCTACATTGATTTAGGTTTCCCTCTAGCTCAGAATCACTGTTAGGATCATATTCTGAGCATGAATCTGTAGGTGGAGAGCGTTTGCATTGCATTGCAGCCAAACTTGATTTCAGTCCCTTAATGCCAAGTTTGACAGCCATGGCATTGTTCTGCTTTATTCTTTTCATGCGCGCAAGCTCATAATCATTATGATGATGTTCAGAATCTGAGATTCATGAAAACATAAAAAGTAGTCAGATTATCTATGGAATGCATTGCGGATTCAACTCGGAGAGTGTCTCCCTATAAACCCCCGCATATGCAAAGTTCACCTCCCCAACCGTGCTGACCAGACCACACACAAAAATACAAACCCTTTATGTCTCTATAACAGGTAGGCACACATTTCAAAACTGAAGTAGGAACATTAGAATCATATGAAATTCGTATTTGAACAAATAAACTAAGCAATTATGAGTGTCGTAATGTTTAGCTTCAAGGGTGGAGTGTTGGTAGTGCGACACAAAGCAAGTAGGCAGATTGTATTCCATGTAAAAGATCGAAACCTATGTAAAAGCTGGAAATGACACTTTCTTTCTATACAATGCAGTGTTCGTTACCCACACATGATGGAAGAGATCACATAGATAAATACTATTCACTCATGTCTACGGTTCCAGTATTTAGAAACAGGGTGGTCCACCCTAAAAGAATATTGACAACAAATATGACAAGGCAGGCATAGATGTAGTGAATCAATCATTTACTTGTGAGCTTACTAGGACAAGTATGCAGAATTGTAACTGCAGTAAGAGACTGTCCAAAATCTGAATGAAGAAGTTTGTCTAGCACTTATTTTTTGCAACTAATTGACGTGAATAATTGGATATTATATCAAATGAGTAAGAAAGGCAAGTAAAATTGTCAACAAACCTGGCTTGCAATAGTAATCTAGGTCAATGTCACTACGACCAACAATCCAAAATGACTACTTTCTGTTCCGAGGGCCGGAATTTTGAAAACCATGTGAACTTTAGAGGTATTGAAGATTACCGAAATACATCTGAACCATTAAGTGTAGGTAGCACTGAGCACACAACAAACCCTAATGACAGTCCTGCCTAATGAGTAATGAATCAATTAGAAAATGGGTGATGAGGAGTGGCTGCTAAGTGTTGAGGACGTATCTCAGGATAAATCGGGTTGGCTTGGTGGGTGCTGCACGCCTGAGCCCTGAACGGACTTGGAAGGTAGGCACGGTGGTGCGCCCGGGCAGCGGTGACGTTGTTGGGCGAGCGGCTCCTGGCCTCCTGTTAGTCTGGCGTCTCCTCCTAGAGTCACGCCGTCCGGGGACGACAAGTCGCCGGTGAGGCAGGCGGCTGGGGGCGAGTAGAGATCGGAAGCGCGCAGCAGAACAGAGGGGGATCGGGGCCTGGGACGACCCAAAATCCCAGGGTGGGCCGGCCCACCGTGGGCACCCTGTAGAGATACACACCCGAGCGGTGAACTTGCATTTTCGAAACTAATTTAGGAACATTTAGCTGACCAATTAAACAACTCTGTTTTAATAATATCAGATTTGTATTTGAACAACTAAGCTTGTTTAGCTTGATGGGTGGAGCAGTGTTATTATGACACGAAGCACGTATTCTGATTGTATAGTGATCATAAAAGGGGGAAACTCTAAGCATATTTTTTTAGCAAAAGAGGGTTTCCCCTCCGATTTCTATTAAAGAAACCACCACGGAACCAACATGATCAATTAAACCCTAAGCATGATCAATTAAACCGTATTATGGCTGTGCCATGGCAGATTTGAAGCTGCAAACCGGAGAAATGATATTTAGCATCCATTGTTTGCTTCGAACTAAGAACTAAATTCTAAGAGCTGAAAAGAAAGTAGAGTAACCAAGTTAAGATCTATTTTCTGGTTGAGATCAAAAAGTTGAGGAGATATGAAGTACCACCTCTCTTGCGGCGCCGTGTTGGCATCGGGGGTGCGATGGCTATCGGTGGCGTTGAAGCAGATCTACGATGGTAGATGGGTGCATCGGGGGATAAGTCCCATTGCGGTGGAAGAGAAGGTCGTGTGAGTGGCCCCGACAAAGAGGACGACGGCGCCGATGAAGCGAGAGGACACGATGCAAGGCTATTGGTCCGTCGCCGTGGATGAGAAACGTCCATATCTAGCAGTGGACAACGCGGTCTTGGTAGGCGCTCTGGCATGGTGGAGGACGGTGGCGATGGATGTGGTGGAGGACGGCGGCGATGGATGGGGTAGCAGACGGAGGCTGGTGTGGGGATGGGGTATTCTAGCGCGGACGGTGTATGAATGGTAAAATGGAGGGAGAGGTACGGGAAACCATGTTTTTGGGACGCGCCTGTCTGAAATATGGGAAAGTTACGAACTTAGCCCCCATTTAAAATTTGGACGTCTCGTCGGTTGGGGATAGGACGGTAATCTCGCATCTCGCCAATATTTGCCCAGAGCGATTTCGGGCGAGGAGAGGGTGGTTGGCGCCCATGGTTGGCGTCCATGGTGTATGAATGGGGCTAACAGGTAGGGCGGTTGTGTCACGTCTGAGTGAAGTTACAAACCTGCCCCTATTGAAAATATTTACCTACATCGATTTCGGCCGAGTCAAGTTTGTTTTGCCACCCACCGTGTATGAATGGGGAATGGAGGGAGAAATAGAGGTCTTTCGGACGAGCTTGAATAAAATGAGTTTTGCCGCCCATGTTTGCCACCCACCATGTCGGAATGAGCTCAGAGGCGGTTGTGTCATGTCTAATTGAAGTTACTAACATACCCCTTTTTAGAGCAGTGGAAATCGGGCCGACGGATTGTCCGTGTAATGGGTAGACAGTAATTTCCATCTCCCAAACACTTGGCTTTGGGCAGCCGACGTGGGAGTGGACATTTTGCTGCTTCTTTCGAATTTTGGGACAATAAGCATCCACGTTTACCCTGGCAACTAAATTCGAAACTATTTTGTATTCCTATATGGATCTTTATAAATCATTCTATGTGTTTTTAGATATCTTCAAAAGGACGACAAAGATGTATTCCACTGTCATATATGAATATGGTTTACAAATGTCGATACTTAAATTCAGAAACTAGAATCTAGTTTAAGGTGAATTCAAATATTTGGAACACTTCATGTCCAACTCAAATGTCACACGCAGCATAACGTGTACTCCCATTTAGATATGTACACAAGCGATATATCAAGATTCAAATACCGAGTAAATCAACCAAGAATGTACAGAACTAACAGACATATAAACACTTATAGAGTATATAGATCAATAATATCAACTAACATACATAAGCCAGGCCGCTGTACTTTCTTTTTGCTACAACATCATCCTTTTTTTAGCCAGCATCTTGGCCCTTTCCGATGCGTGCCACTTATGTTCCATCTATACTACTACTATTGGTGAATGCACATTCAGCCCGATTGGCATATTTGTAGGTCTGGCACAGCAATCCAAATGAAATGTCTCCGAGTCTTATCAATTAATACAAACTTGTGCTCAAATAAAATTAGAAATCAAAAAACAAAAAAACAATTATTACATGATCTCTAAAACAAATGGTTTGATTGATTATATGAGCAGACAACACAAAGGTTATCCAACTATGAAAAGAACATTTCACCTATGATTTACCAAGTAGGAATTTAATTTCCTTTTTTCCTTCAGGGCCTTAACAATCTGGTCAGTCTCAGCTTTCTTCGTTTTGAAATCCACCAAATATTTAATGGTTGTCTTGAGTACTGCTTGTGATTGTGCTGTTTGCTTCCTCAACATGTCAACTTCATCTCTAAGTGCAGAAGCAGAATCTCTTTCTACAACTAGTTTAGCCTCTAGAGCATCAGCAGTTGGCAATTCATAATACACGATTGGGCCGATGCCACTACTGTGGGATGATGCAACGTCCATGGGGATCTTGCTCTTTGATCTTGAGCTGACCTGTTTTGCCATTAAAGTTCCGATTGGATTCAGAAAAGTTGAAGTTAGCAAAACATCTCAACTGGGAGTTATAACAGCAAACCAGTTAAACAAACAAGGAATTAAAGAGTTTCAATTGGATGCTGAAATGTAGTTATTAACATCATTGTAACCCGCTGTTGCAGCAGTAAAGCAGTCAAACAAAAAAGTAGATATTTAAGTTAAGAAAAACAGGTAATTCTTAACAGTAAGTATCAAACACATAGATAGGCGCAGTCTACAATATGATTAATAGGCTGCGCCATTATGTAATTAGTAGCAAACTAAATTAAGCCAAGCAACGTAATTGAACAATTTTGCAATAAGTGGCTAACTAAAATTCCAAGAAGCAGGTAACTGAACTTACGCTAGTTCTTTGTACAGGCACACTGCAACTTCTTTTTCGCTTACAAGGTTGTACGAAGGAGTCCATGGCATCAATTGCTTGGATACGCAATCCCAATACTTCTTTCTTCCCACACTGCATGGGTAAGTCGAATGGTTAATCTGGTAAGATGGTGCGTCCTTGATATATTATTAGCAAAAATGCCCGTGCATTGCAACGGGAGAAAAATATACTAAAAGAACACAACATGCAAGGCACAATAATTAGGCTTGAAGGCATACATATTCTTATGTCAAACATGTACCAAATCCTTATGCACATCAGACAACATTGTTGACTTATTTTTTGCCATTAAATCATATTTCTTCTTCTTCTTTCATCATCACAACTCATAAATTGCATAGTTTACTTGGTCGACGGTAAAATTAATTGAAATCTCTATATTTTTGTTGCCCCTTGATCGATAATATGGTCAATTGCAGGAAGCAATGTCTCTGTGGCCAATAGATCATCTTCCCCTTTCTCTTGTTCTGATGCAGATGCTGGGACATAGCTATCAGGAAAGGGTATTCACACAAAAAACTATCCGAAAAGGGTGAAGGGGAGGGTCAGAAGGCAGTTGCTAAGAAATATATAAAATGTTTGAGGATGTAAAAAAAAGTTAGATGTTTGAGGGTTAATAGCAAATGGTTGATAAGGCAGTTTGATGAACATACTTCTAGTACAATACAACAACAGAACTTGAGAAAAATTGTTACTCCTGTTCTTGGGAGTAAGGAGTGGTCAGTACATCTGATGTGCCCCATAAGTTCTTCTATCTAAAGAAAGTACACCGCCCCTGTTGCAACATGCAAAGACACATGAGGATGTGATCAACTCATCTCAACTCCTTCAACTCCTCCAAATATGTTGTTGCCTTATGTGACATTGATTTAGGAGCTGTCCCATCAGACTATGTTCCCTTTGTAAAAAACACAAACAGAAATTCCAGTTATGCTAGTACTTCTGTTTTGCAAATTGCAGTAAATAAAAAAGTGTAAAATAAATAGAAACAACAGAAATTGTGAAGCACAACAACAACAAGCCACCAATTTCCCGCAAGTGATCTTGCATGACCAATGCGAACTATCCTTATTACAGATTATTAGAATGTCGAGGTAAGGAGTAATTTAACCACCAAACTGTAGTACAGTACTAAGTTTTATTTTGTTCCAAATAGTGTGTCAATTCACATGGACTCAAGCTTAATGTGGTAACTTCCAATCGACAAACAAAACAGACATCTTTGAGCAGTTAAGTAAGCATATAAATTCCAATATCATACAAAGAGAAGTAAATATAAGAAAACATGTTAGCAAAAAAACCTTGGAACTATATTCACATTCATGCTTGAATCTTTAATCACAGAAAACCGTAAAATTTCCTACATGTAATTTTGTACCTGCAGACCCATAATTTTCCAAAATTTGACCAACACCTACATCTCAAATCTTGTTTGCAATCCTAATGAACGTCTGCCACACACTGAGTAGTGCTCACATCACTTGGCAGACCATCCTGTTGGGTAGCAGGATTTCTGACATCAGTAGGTTTTGGAGAATATCATTGCCATTTAATCAAGGCTAGAAGTTAAAGCTTGACTGAAGAACATAGCAGAAATGAACTTGATTAAGTAAATAGATCAACAACTCGTTTGCTGGTAAGTACCCAGATTTTGATATTGACAAAATCTAAACCCCAAGACCAGTGATACTAACAGCAGAGCAAGAAACCTTTAGGGAGAAAGGTAAATTGGCTATTTGAAACGCCGTTGCGGATATGATGTTTCTTGTTACCACGCTCCAGCATCACCAGATCCACGCATCCCCGAACAGAATGCCGCTGCTGGCTGTCCCGCCTTGCGGCCTCCCCTCCTGAACAATATGAAGTCAAATAAAGTAACTCAACCACTGAAAGTTCTTTCTCATACATGAGTATCAAAGGTGTCATGAATGAAGTTGTTGAGAATGATAACAATGTACTACTCAATCATAACTGCTTCGGTATAAGGAGATTGAAGAGTATCTAACCAGTTACCAAACAATGATGATGTAGTGGATCATCGGAAGTGGGCCGAGCGGCCGAAATGCAAAGAGAATCATCCATTCAGGAGATGTAAGAACACCTGTAGAAAGAAACTTACTGGAATATCTAAAGAGCGCTCACACATCATGTTTTGAAGGATATTAGAAAACTATTAGAATTCAGAGATTCTAAAGTTGTAATTTGCTTATGATATTTGCCCTGATTATCTACTGCTATAACCATGCTGATACAGGTAGTGGACATTACTACTGATGTCGAGTGGAAACTTACTGGAAGTGGTCCCTGGAACATTGAAATGGAACTTACTATACCCCAGGCCATACCGAAGTAAGAAACTCAACTCAATGAATAGAATTACATTGAATATACATCTAGCCTTTGGTTACGGATAAGTTTATGGATTAAAGAGGAGCTGGGCTTAGAGATAAGTGCACTACAACTAGCTGGCTGCACTATTAAGGTTAAAAATATATATGTTATTCTTTGGAAAGGCAAGATGGTTGCATTATTCTTAAACTTCAGAGAACAAAGCTTGTATGTTGTTCGTTGGAAAGGCAGGATGGCTGGATGGTAATTACGTCATTAAAAGATTCGCTCATGAAGGCGCTATTCACACTGGCGACCATGTGGCAAATCAGAATATTCAGAGCAACTGAATCTCTTTCGGATGTACAACAAGCAATCAGGTAGTACAATCTACCCTCTTCTCCTTAGTTAATTGTACCATAGAGTTAAACCTAAATCCTAGTTGATCTATATATATATATATATATATATGTATGTATATCTGTCGCACAAACTTGCAGTGAATCTGCAACTGGATAGTTACTCGACCTAGATTTTAAGTGGTATTTACCTGGTAAGCATCCCTTCCAAGTACCGTATACATAATATATATTACCGAAATTCTGTTTGATACCTAGATTTGTAAGCCATCTTGTAAGATCTTCGGTTCAATTGCTTCTTGTTAACTGCACTAATTTGTGAGCTCTCTCTCCAGGGCATGGCTATCGAATCCTATATGAAGATGTATAGTCAAAAAATGCAGCAATTGAGTCTTTGCTAGCTAACTACAAAAACTAAGATTCTAGTGGATAGTATGAGGAAGATGGAGAAGAAAGAGACAGGGAGAGGTTCCATTGGGTTGTCGGCCTTTTTTAGATCGATACCTGCAGAGGTCATGGCCTCGGAGGAGCCTTATCCGGGCTTATAGGGCGCAGATGCGGGCGCCATCTCCGCCGCACACAGCCAGGCTCTCCACCTGTGCTCCAGATTGGAAGGATGGATATGGAGAGGCGACCCTCTGCCACGGCCTGAAACCTGAACCGAAGGAGGAGGAGTGCAGGATCGAGAGGGAGAGACAACCCATAGCCACTGTGGGAAACCAGAAGTGATGAAGGAGCCTGTCGAAAGATGATGACCTCGGCTTGGCAATCCCGTCGAATCGGGGACGTGGGACTCCGAAGGCGGGTGGCAAGCCCTCCATAGCAACGGCGGCGGCCACCTCCAGCATCGCGAGATCCAGGGCGACTTGGGAAGGGAGAGGAGTAGCATGCCGGATCCGACGTGCGCTGATTCTGACGCTACCCCGCCTCCCGCGCGTCCTCCACCTCCCGGTTGTTGCCCGTGGTGGCGAGGAGCATGCTGAGAAGCCCGTCGCGGTCGGTGGCGCGGGCCCAGAGCAGGCTGGCATGGGCCTCGGCGTCGGCGAACCATGCGTGGAGGACTCGGGCGGCGCGAGGAGGAGGGCACGGCGGAGAGGAGGCAGTCCGCGGTGCGGGGAGGACGGCACAACGGTGGATGGCGTGGCGGAGGACGCCGGTCGGCAGCGTGGAAGCAGCGGATCCAGATGGGGTGGGAGGCGTGGTCGCTCGTATTTTCTGGCAGAAATACGAAACATTTTTTTAACTTATTTACTGGACTGTGGGTTAATTTCTCAGAAACAGGGGGACTTTTTTGCAAAAAAGCACGACGTATGACCAGAAGCAATAGCTCGTTTATTAGTAGGTAAAGATATGAGGACGCGTAGTCAGACTAATTGTAACCAAACACATCACACTGGCTTTTACTGTATATTTCATGCGATTACTTTTGGCATATCGAGATCTAAGCAATCTACAATAGGATGAAAAGACTGGCATCCTTCACATTATTGGCGAACTCAGTTCATAGAAATAAGCAATTCAACCATTCTGTGGGTAAATCAAAAGCGCCACTGAAATATTTTTCACTATCCAATCATACACGCAAAAAGGGGCGACGCCACCATAGGGGCTGGTATGGGCGGCTGCCTCAGGTGGCTGGAAAGTGTGCACCTAGTTTGAGTCGTCCAGGTTAGCCCATGCTAGCTTTGTTCGTCCCAACGCATGAGCAGGCAATATAAAAAATTAAGAAAAATGTTTCAATTTGGATGGGCCAATAACATAAGTGCAAGGCAGGCCCTATAGCAGGCTCACGTCCCAAACGAGTGCCTCTCATATCGATCGGCAGCAGGAAAAATCCCAATTCATTCGCTCCAGCCTCCAGTCTGGTTCGCTCCTAACCTAGCCGCCGCTAGACAGACCGACAGAGCACTTCCTCGCGCCCTCGTTGGAGGACGGTCGCTGGGCTTCAAGCGAACGAAAGGACAAGAAGATGAAGATCCAACCCTGGGTGTAGCCTGCGTGGGAGGCAGCGGCGGCAGCACGGACTTGGCATCGAGCTTGCACAAATAGACAGTCGCAGCTTGCAAGAGTAGCATGCGCAATGAGCAGGTACATCAAATGCCTGATTATATCTAATTCAACTCTTCAATTTCTGGCCAATAGTTAAACCCGACGTTGTTGTAAAACTGCTTGTATGTAGGGAATCTATGAGAAAATGAAACTAATTTTTACTTATTTTATAACTCCCCCAATCAATACTGAACTGACTGAATCCGATGTATCTAATCAAGTTTCCGGTGCAAACGTACAAGCTCATGTTGTTCTTGAGCCTGAAGTGTCTAATGAACAGACTGCTAATGAAGGATTTGATGCAAACATTTTACATGCTCCCGGTGATGAACATATAGTGTCTAATGAGGGATCTAATGCAAGCATTTTGCAAGCTCATTGAAGGATTTAGTGTCTAATGATGATCTACTACGTTGAGAGAGACAGAGATTTGCAGGCATTGATGACAAGCAAATTATAGTGCATTTTCATAGCTTGAGGACACGTCGAGGCCATCTACCAGAAAGTCCCCGTATCATGACAACATAGCATAAATACTTTTCTAATCTGTTGTTTGAAACTATTGGCATACTTGTGCAGGACAGATATATTGATATGCAGTTTGCGCACTCGTTATACGTGCAATTACACTTTGATATTTTTAGCCAGAGAACGAATAATTCAAGCAGGTATAGACCATGTTTGTAGTCCTTGTACACCATGTTGCATTTTGTGTTTTTGGTGCTTGCATCATTTAGTGTTTATAATCTGAACTACTTTGGATCATTAGCTGGTTTTCAAAGTGCATGTAGCTTCACATTTCTCAAGTTATGTTGATTTCCGGAGTGCAAGTGCCTTCGTATTTTTTAAGTTAAATGTTCGCCCCTGGTAACTTAAATTCGTGGATCAGCCACTACACACAAATCATACACGAATTCAGTACGAATTAAATGAAATGCAGGGACTTACGCTAGCTCATTGTACAGGCTCACTGCAGCTCTGCTTGCGCTTGGGATGTTCCATGTACAAGTCCATGTTACCACTTGCTTGGATGTGCAGGCCTTGTGCTCCTTGCATCCCCCTCTGCATTTCTGACACGGCGAATGGTTGATCAAATAAGAGGAATCGACCTTGATGTTGTACCGGAGGACAGATACTTACAAGGTTATACAGGTGTGCAGGGTGTGTACCAGATCCCGTAGCGCAGTCATGCTTCGCTAAAAATGGATTTGCTTGTTTCAGATGATATCTCCAGAAGAAATAAGAGTTAAAGTCGGAGTTGCATAGGCGTGTAAGCTAAGAGAGCAGTGAAAGGATATCCAAACATCGTCGAAACAGTGCACAAGGGAGTGATGTGTGGATACCTAGTTCGGGCCGGTGTTTGGGCATGCTCGCCTAGCTAGAGTGCGGGTCACTTCAGAGCCGTTGAGGGTGATGCGCTGGCGTTGGCTGGCTGCACACGGATGCAGATCTTGAGTGGTAGCGGAGCGCTACGATGCGGTGGACGAGACTGTTGGTGAAGCCCCAACGGCCTTGGAGGGCGGAGGTGCGACGATGTGCTCGGTGAAGTAGCCCCGATGAGCTGGGAGACGGCGTCGGTGAAGCGCACCTGATGCGGTGGAACTCGGTGTTTGTGAGGCACGTCGGTTGCGGCGGCCAACATTGTCAGTGGACCACCCGGTGCAGTGGACGAGGGCGTAGATGAGGTAGCTCCGGTGCGGTGGTGAAGCGCGATCGTCGTCTTCGTCGTCGTCGTCCGGCACAGAGGTGGGGAACGGTGGGGAAAGAGACGAGATGAGGGGCGATTCGAGGGTTGGCGGTGAATTAGGGATTTGAGCAATCTGGGCGCGGAAGGGGATGGTGGAGAAGAGAGATTTTGCAGGGCTGGAATTGGGGCCGCCAGATATTTCAATCCGAAACGTGGAAGCGCGAACTTATATTGTCGTCGTCCTTTTTTCGGGGGGGAGGGGGTGGGTGGCTGGGTGCTACGCGTCCGTCCGACACACGCGGCCACCCCGACAGGACTATGCTTCGGTGCCTTAAGGCACCTGCCTTTGTGTCCATGACATGTGGGCCCAACAAGTGGCTGGCCCACATGTCAGTGACCCAAAGGCAGTTGCCTTTAAGGCACCGAAGCAGCGTCCACCCCGACACGACCCTGGTCTGCCTGGTGCGCCTACATTTGAGAATGCAAACGAATCTTCTTTCATTTGCAAACGAATCTGTATGTATTACCATGCCTGTGTTTTCCTTGCAATAATTAGTCATTCGAAACGAGATACTCCATCCGTTCACTTTTGTAAGTCGTTTCAA
>NC_041380.1:284341543-284381541 GCF_002162155.2 Triticum dicoccoides | reverse complement strand
ACTTATATTGTCGTCGTCCTTTTTTCGGGGGGGAGGGGGTGGGTGGCTGGGTGCTACGCGTCCGTCCGACACACGCGGCCACCCCGACAGGACTATGCTTCGGTGCCTTAAGGCACCGAAGCAGCGTCCACCCCGACACGACCCTGGTCTGCCTGGTGCGCCTACATTTGAGAATGCAAACGAATCTTCTTTCATTTGCAAACGAATCTGTATGTATTACCATGCCTGTGTTTTCCTTGCAATAATTAGTCATTCGAAACGAGATACTCCATCCGTTCACTTTTGTAAGTCGTTTCAAACAACATAAAATGAACTGTTTTGCACATTGTCTGAAATGTCTTCAAGGTCTTATAAAAGTTAATAGAGGGAGTACTATAAATTAATTAATGAGGAGTTATTTGAAACAAATTTGGACCCATATACAAATTAAAAAATAAAAGACGATGATCGAACATGCGACCGGGCCTTCAAGCCGCACGTCAATAGGCAACATACGTAGAATAGCAATGTTTGTTGTACCCCCTTTGTTCACATAATGTTTTTATATTACCACAGCCTAATTAATGGATAACATGTAATATTTTTTCAGTACTATTCGCCTTCACTCATTGGTGGGGTCCATGTGTGCTCTCTCTCCTCCCCTTCTGCGTTTATACGCACGGGCAAACAGGAAGAACTCGCGGGCGATGTTGCCGTTGACCATATTTGGACGCGTTCACAAGTCACGACACCAGTTTCACGTACTAGCAGCACTAGTCAGTGTGTACGTGCAATGCATGTTAATTTGGAAGTATATTAAGTGCATGCGGATATTAACTACTAGGATATTATTTGCGTGTTGTCATGTGATTAGCACTATTTTTGGCATGAAATTAACTGCACACTAAACGTGTTCAGCGCTCGACATTGAAGCAGTCTAGGTCGTTGGATGACAAGGAATACATGTGGCTTGATGACATTTTATATTTAATTTGATACGGCTCTAGCAGAACATTCAATCGATCAAACCATACATTTCATTCAGTCTGACTCCGACTTTAAATTATACGACGATCGATATAAAATAAACAGAAATGATAAACGTTCGGATTTTAAGCATGGCAATCCGAACATTTTTCATGTCAAATTTAGATTACGCGGCGGCGGTGAGGGCGTCTTGCAGTGGGAAGCGGCTCCTCTGCCGTGCTCTGTGTGTCGTCGGGCCACAGACCGACAGCGACGGCGGCGTCTTACGCCGTTGTTGGTGTACTCCTAAACGTTGGCCTAGCTTCAAGGAAGGCCAAAATGTTCTGAACTTTGGGGCGAGTCAACTGGCGGGAGGAGGCGAATGGCGTTGGTGCAAGGAAGCGGTCGATGGCGGCCATCCATGCTGCTGAGGGGGGGCACTGGAACCCGCGCGGGGACAGGCGCTGTCAACGGCGCGGCGGAGACATTCGTGTGCACGGGCACCGGCACGGGCACGTACGTCAGTGCACGCGCAGGGGCATGCACTGGCAGGTGCACGGGCACTGGCATGGGTGTGCGCGTCAGTGCACGCGTAGGCGCATGCGCTGGCAGGTGCACGGGCGCGTGAAAGTCAGCGGGGACCTCGTGGAACCCCGTGGGATCGAGCTCGGCGACAATGTGCGGCTTCCAGCCCATCAATGCCACGGGGATGGGCGCTGGCGCAGTCGGGGCGACGGGAGCTGGAACGGGAGCGGGGATAGGCGCGGCATCTTCCCGCAAGGTCAGTTCAAGCTCGTCCCAAAGCGCCTTATGTTCTTGAGACTCCGGCTGGGTGTCTTCCTCAGGAAACAGGAACACTAAGGGCAGACCATCGTGATGCGGCATGGCGTACGTTTAGGTCAGACTAGTTGGAGGTAGACGACAGGAGAATCGGAGAGGAAGAGAGAGGATTGTAGCGATACTGGGTAGTACGGGGTTGATTTTAAACTGCAGCGCCGGCGACATTAAAAGTGGGAGAAGTTAGGACGACGGTGGGCGGCGGAGCCTGGTCAAAGGGCTCACCTCCCGGTGAGCCTACACAACGGTCTGCTCGCATGCCTCCCTGACAGCCGGCGCAGCGGTCTGCTCGCACACCTCCCGTCGACTCACACGCTTGCTCAGACGGCACCTGCCGATGAGAAGCGAGGACTCGTGGCGGCACGTAAACGCCCATGGTTTCAATAGTGAAAGCGTTCGCCTTAACGTGGCAGGTCTTTGTTCCAAAATACCTTGGCTCTTCATTTGTGCAACTTGTCATAAGCAGCTTGTCTCAAATTGAAGAAAAAACTTATGAAGTAATATTTGTGCCATATCACGTGACCATGCTTAGGTTGAAGAATTTACGCTCACTTTTGGGTTTTTTGAAATTTAAGATCCAGGATTCGAAACAATATCATAACCTGCATCATGCAATAAATTTTCAAGTCGTACATCTGTCCTGTTGTATTTCTTAAGAAAGGATTTGGTCAAACATTTTGCTTAGTTAGACTTCAGACAAGTTATATATGCAGAGTAAAAGGATAATCCCTCCGTACCAGTGCATTGCCTGATATATTAACTCAAGGCACGAACAAACGGGCTCAATTCTGTGCTCATCCTGGTGTTGTACTAGTAGTAGTACTAGGCAATGCAGTTGACGGGTGACCTTGACGAGCGACGACCGAGGGAATTGAACCGTGCTCGGCACGGTAGGTAACGTTGTCTAGTTACTAAAGCATCCCTCCGTTGTTCATCGGTAGTCATTATGGACCGGGGACATGAGGGGAATTTCCTAGGGCTGGAATTCTGGCCGCCAGATATTTCGACTTGAAACGCTGAGGCTCGACTGGTTAGGGTTGCCTAATGTGCGTACCACGCACGCCACCGAAGGACACGAGCCCGGTTTTTTTAGGATCAACACAAGCCAAGGTCTGGCTGGTACGCCGTTGGGTCTTACCATTCGAGAATATGAAAGGAACCTTTTAAATTGCGGAACGAATCTATGTGTATTACAATACCCGTATTTTCCTTGCAAATACTAATCTCAATGTGATTTCTAACGAGTTGTTGAATTAGAGTGAGTTTGTGATATAGTGATCTCAACGTGGATTTCACATTTCATGTTATCCCTAGTAAGTTTTCCAATGCAAATTGAAATTTAAAAGATGAACAATATGGAGGTGAGAAACTTTGTATGTATCAAGCATATGACCACACACACACAGAGAGAGAGTCACACACGCACGAACACAACAACAATCCAATAAGTATAGTGCATCTATTTTTTTCCAAACCATGCATGTATGACACGAATTCAAAAATACTCCTTCTATTCCTAAATATTAGTCTTTTAGAGAGTTCAACAAGTGACTACATACGAAGAAAAATGAGTGAATCTAGACTCTAAAATATGTCTATATACATCCGTATGTGCCAGTCCATTTGAAGCCTCTAAAAAGACTAATATTTAGGAACGAAGGGAGTAAAATGTAAGACATCCATGGTCATCAATTCAATATTTAAAATGAACATGAAACTGAAACATGAATATTACGTCTAGTACTACAGTACATGCAAATGTTGTGTTTAGGCGGAGCTATGATTGTCGGGGGTCAAACCCTCGACCTTAGATAAAATTGTGGAGCTCTGTTTAGGGTTGTTTAGATTATATTTGTCCCCACCCTCCCAACCACCGATTGGTTGTGCATCCCCTCCTCCCCGGGAGAATATCATGTGCCCCCATACCTTAGATGCTATATGCCGATACGAGTTGCTTGGAGCTTGTAGATCTGAGATATAGCAGCTCACATGATGTGTCTTAATATTTTTGCAGGAAACCTTGATGAGTTTGAGAATTGCACACAATTTGTACAAAAACTACTTAGATGCCCTTTGATCCCATATCCAACGACCTCGAAGCTCGTATCACCATAGCATCTAAGATGAAGGAGGACATCATATTCTCCTGTATGTAAGAATATCATGTGCTACCACACCTTAGATGCTTTGGTGATACAAGCTCTTCGGAGGCGTTGGATTTGTGACCCAACACCTCCTCGGTGGTTCGAATGGTTTTTTGCATAAAAGCCCCAAAAGTGTTCGGCCACTGCTTACAAGCACAAAGACTGCTCAGATGCCATTGGATCTCAGATCAAGCGACCTCCAAGCTCGTATCACCGTAGCATCCAAGCTGCGATAGAACCTTATGTTTTCTCGCACGGGAGAGTATGAGGTGCTCCCGCACCGTAGATTCTATGGTGATACGAGTTCACTGAGATCTAATGGCCCATACGGTTGATAGAGTGTTTTTGCAATATACGGCTGATAGAGTTTGGGAAATGCGCAGAAAGTACAAGTACTACGCATGTGCCATCCGATCACTGATCATACGACCTAGATGCTCATATCACCGTAGCGGGCAATTAAGCTACGGGGAGCACCTAATATGAGCACCGGGGAGCCGTTGGATCGAAGATGCAGCGGCACACACGAGGCCTGAATGTTTTATTTGCAAAAAAACCTTTGGAGAGTTTGGTAATTGCGCATAATTACAAAGACTACTCCCAAGCCATTGGATCTCACTTCCAACGGTGCAAAAACTCGTATCACCATAGTATCTAAGCTGCGGGGTGGATGTGATATTCTATGTCGCTGTCATTTTTGTTCGTAAACTTGCAAAATACGTGTAACTCGTGCCATTACTTGTCTAACCGCGCAAAGTGTTTGTTCAAAAAAACCATCCTACACTGAAATATCGGAACAACACACGGGGGTCCCACTTGTCATTAATCAAATTTGGACCTATAACTAACAAATCTGAAAGATGAGTTTTGAACTGGCAACCTGGACTACAAAGCGTAAGTCGATAGCCTGAAAAAATGAACGGTTGTTGGCTTTGTCCCATAACTTGATTTTATACAGTACTTGCGTTGAGTAGAGTAGAGGGAGGGCCTCGTCAAAATGTGCATGATCGTTGTCTCACTTACTGGTGGGTCCCAGGTCTGCGATCTCAATCTCTCTTCTCTACATCGTCTAACCTTTGCACGGGCACACACGAAGAGCGGTGCTAGCTTGCCGTGGTGTTATTACAACTAAAGAAAGCTTGGAAAATAGAAGAATCGCCTAGAACAAGAGACGTTGTGGCTGGTCGAGAAGGAGCTAACCACATCTATCCTCCGTGCCACGTTTGCATGATGAAGCTATGTGGCTAGTGTGGTATTTTCGACCGACTGGCTGGGTCCCGAGGTCGAACCATAGGTACTACGTCTGATACAGTATATTTTTACACGCACATTTTTCCTCCGCGTCGAGACGTGGAACACCCTACCGCGATGTTTCGGGGTCCTCCCGGGTGGTGCACGCATATATTCTTCCTGATGTGGGACGCCCTACCGCGCGTTTTCTGGGTCCTTCTCGGTCATAGCGCCGAAGCAAGTAAATGAGTCATCAAATCACGAAAGACCACCTTTCCCGCCAAGTACATCAGTGAAGCATGGTGGCTAGCTAGTTGGGCTAGTTCGACCGATTAGCTAGGCCGCCGCCACATTTGTTTTTTCACCCCTTTTTTTATCTACTTGCCGGCAGGTAAATTTAAATATCCACCGCGGTGTTGCTCTGGTGTTTGGGTGCGGCAGGATTTTTAATTTTTTGATTGACGGGAGCAGGCGCAACAGGATTTTTAATTTTTTGATTGATGGGAGAAGGCGCGGCAACAATTAGTCACGATGACTCCGCCTATTAAAACCCACTGCTCCCTGATGTGAGAAGTCGTCGACTGGTGTTTTACCGTGGTGATAACCAAAAGATTCCCCTCTCCCTTCGCCTTCCCATAGATTGCATTGCCTTTCAGCCGTTTCACCCCCTTTGATTCCTCTCCCCATTGCTTCTACCTAGTGCCATGGCGGCGCAGCAGATCACGGAGTCCGAGGTGAGGCGCCTGACATAGGAGCTCCATGCCAAGGATGCGGAGCTCAGGGCCAAGGACGTGGAGCTCCGTGAGATCAAGGAGGAGAGGAGTGCCATGCTCCTCCATTATGTGCGGGAGTTCACGGAGCTTCAAAAGCGGCAGGCGTCCACCACAAAGATGCTCGAGGCATTGGCGGTGTTGCTGTAGAAAGCGTGAGATACGATAGGCCGTCAGGGGAGCCGGCTGGAGCGCGAGCGGGCCGATCATGACGAGGTCCAGGATCGCCTCAGCCACTTGGTGAACCAAGTTGCCACGCATGTGTTGCAGCTGTGTGATGCCTACCGTCATGCCAGCGCGACGATGCCGGCCGTCGGGCTAAACCCGTTCGACCACCCGGTCGACTTCAACGAGCTGTGGCTTCTTGACCTGGTCTCCTTCTTCACCTATATCTCCGAGGAGCTGAGCTGTCTCCACGTGATGGTGGGGGCTGAGCTGGACAAGGAGGGGTTGCGGGTTGTCGTCGCCGTTGACGGGCGAATCCTTTCAGGGCTCCATCACCGGAATCCATTCGTGCCATTGGACGCCGTCTTTGACGAGCTGGCTCTCGTCGACTGGGAGCGGGCTCTGCGGGCGGTTGCACCCTGCATCACCAACGTCGTGCGCCTCGAGAAGCAGAGGGACTTTGGTGGTGTTTAGGCGCCCTCTGCATGGGCACGTCCATGTCTCGGCGCAACATGACCGTTGGATCAAACTCAGACGGTGCAGATCAGTCACTGTAGCACAAAGCGTGTGGGTGTGTTTGGTTGCATTCTCATCTCAATATAGTTGTTTCCTCTTCATGTATTTTTGTCAACCTACTAGTGTGGACTCATGCACCCTTCATGCACTCTGCCAAACACTCAAAAGTGGGTCGAGAAGGGAACTTTTGCTCCCATCCTGTGCACCCTTCATACACCCTGCCTAACACTATTCGTGCTTCATATGGTTCATGTTTCATGGAGTACTGTAGCACCGTACTCTCAGTGCGCTCTGGACCTAGTTCTGTTAACATTGATCTCACCGTTCATTCTCGACCAGACAGTCGAAAAAGCGGTACTATGTTACATATAGGAGTAGTTGACATGCGCACAACATCATTTATTATCGTCATATCTTACTACACTAGCAACAAGATTGTGTAGTACTGACGTATCAACCACTGCACATGCCAGTAGTAGGAGCACTGTGTATGTTCAAGTGGCTGCCGTGTTTCGCCCTCCTCCGTCATAAGAGTGGAAACGCTTGCTGTAATCATTTTTTCTTCAGAAAAACAGTGGACGCGCTCTACCGTGCGGATCCTCCTCCAGCCATGCACTAAATTACTCACTTTCACCGACGTGTGGGACAGCCAGCACGTGGGTCCACCAGCCATGCACTAAATTACTCCGTAGTAGAGTGATGGTAGACTACCCGGATCGAACCGTCGCAGTAATGCCCAATGAGCCGTCAAATCACAAAACCCCCTCCTTTCCAGCAGTAAGTTGGACGGACGAAGAAACCATCATTTCACTCTTCTCTCTCAGCTTCCTCTCTTGAAGAAAACCCCCACTCGCTTCGCTTCTCCCTCATCTCGTTCCTCCTTTCACTCTTCTCTCTAAGCTTCCTCTCTTGGATGGACGCCAGAGCACCGGCCGTCATGATGTCTATAGCTCTAGCCAAAACCGTCGAGGCTCATGGTACGAAGAAGCGCAAGCACCCCACCGAGACTACCGCAGACAAGCTCAAAGCCATCGCCCTGTCCAAGCCCCCCTCCCCGGGATCCCTCATTAAGCAAGTCCAGGTAATGTCTCTTATTGACGATCTTTCTCTCGATCTTGAACTGTAAGTGCATCTAGTGCCACCCCTAGTTGGTTTTGGAGTATTGACGACAAACCTAGTTGAGGGACTAATGTGTTTGTGAGAATTGCAGGATAACACAGGTAGAAGTCCCTCATTGATTCGGTTTTCCTACCAGAGATGACTCCTAAAAATGTATGAAGACATTAAAGTCAAAGGTGGTATATGAAGATATTCACATTGAAGACTATGACAAGAGAAGACATCGCATGAAGCCTATGGAGCTCGAAGACTTAGATCTTTCGTAGTTCTTTTTCTTCCTCTTTGTTGAGTCATAGGAACCACCGTACTGTTAAGTGGGGTCCAAGAGAACTAGTCAGAATGACTGAAGTGATGCTTAAACAAAACCTATGTCTTCAAGTGAAGACTTTGAGAGCGAATCTTGTCCAGAGTCGGACAAGTCAGCTTTGCTGGTAGCCCAAGTAAAGTTGCCGTGTGAGTTTGAAATCTGACCGTTGGAACATGTGTCAGTTCCTTAGTGAACAAGGGTCATTTTGGATAAATCAGGTCGGGTTGCCAAGTGGCTATAAATAGCCCACCCCCTACAACCATAAATGGTTGGCTGCTCAGATTCAGAGTACAGCTTTTGTCGTTTGAGAGCAACCCACCTTGAAGCCTTTGAGAGAGAATTCCATGCGAGGATAAAGCCCTAACCACCCAGAGCCAAAGAGAATTAGGCATCACTTAAGTCTTCTTGTCTATGTGATCTGAAGACTTATTACACTTGAGGACTGTGCATCCTCCAGCCGGTTAGGCGTCGCGTTCTGAGCATCCAAGAGACATTGTGGATTGCCGATGAACGAAGTCTATGAAGGTTTCGGAGTCTACCTTGAAGACTTACCAGAGTGATTCGGCGAGGTCTGTGTGACCTTAGCTCAAGGGGAATACGATGAGGACTGGATGTCCTGAGCTGCGTGTTCAGGACTGGGTGTCCGGGACTGTGTGTCCTAAGGTTTAAATACCTAGCCACCCTAACAAGACATACAGTTGTCATAGCAACTGGAACTGGTCCAACAAATCATTGTCTTCAACGAGTCACTGGTTTCATCGTCCCTTCCTTTTACTTACTGTTACTCCTTGTGAAGTCATTGTATGATTGCACTATCTTTTATCTTCACTGAGTGACTGCGTTTTCTGTTTGGCTTCATAATATCTTCCTACCTGATCCTTACTACATTGCTGCTATTAGTCATTGTGCTTTCACTCCATTGAATACTTGACTATGGCTTGCCTAGTGTAGTCTGTTGGGGAACGTTGCAGAAAACAACAATTTTCCTACGGTTTCACCAAGATCCATCTATGAGTTCATCTAGCAACGAGTGATTAGATGCATCTACATACCTTGTAGATCGCGAGCGGAAGCGTTCAAAGAACGGGGATGATATAGTCGAACACGACGTGATCCAAATCACCGGAGATCCTAGCACCGAACGGACGGAACCTCCGCGTTCAACACACGTACGGAACAACCACGTCTCCTCCTGCTTGATCCAGCAAGGGGGGAGGAGAGGTTGAGGGAGATGGCACCTGCAGCAACACGAAGGCGTGGTGTTGATGGAGCTGCAGTACTCCGGCAGGGCTACGCCAAGCACTATGGAGGAGGAGGAGGTGTTGGAGAGGGAGAAGGAGGCAACCAAAGGCCAAGGTATGAAGTCCCTCCTTTCCCCCACTATACATAGGAGGGCCAAGGGGGGGTGGCCGGCCCTAGGAGATCCAATCTCCTAGGGGGGCGGCGGCCAAGGGGGGTTTCCCTCCCCCCCAAGGCACCTAGGAGGTGCCTTCCCCTCCTAGGACTCTTCCCCCCTCAAACCCTAGGCGCATGGGCCTATGTGGGGCTGGTGCCCTTGGCCCATGTAGGCCAAGGCGCACCCCCTACAGCCCATGTGGCCCCCCGGGACAGGTGGACCCACCCGGTGGACCCACGGGACCCTTCCGGTGGTCCCGGTACAATACCGATAACCCCGAAACTTGTCCCGATGCCCGAAACAAGACTTCCCATATATAAATCTTTACCTCCGAACCATTACGGAACTCCTCGTGACGTCCGGGATCTCATCCGGGACTCCGAACAACATTCGGGTTACTGCATATACATATCCCTACAACCCTAGCGTCACGGAACCTTAAGTGTGTAGACCCTACGGGTTCGGGAGACATGTAGACATGACCGAGATCGCTCTCCGATCAATAACCAACAGCGGGATCTGGATACCCATGTTGGCTCCCACATGCTCCACGATGATCTCATCGGATGAACCATGATGTCGAGGATTTAATCAACCCCGTATGCAATTCCCTTTGTCAATCGATATGTTACTTGCCCGAGATCCGATCGTCGGTATCCCAATACCTCGTTCAATCTCGTTACCGGCAAGTCACTTTACTCGTACCGTAATGCATGATCCCGTGACCAGACACTTGGTCACTTTGAGCTCATTATGATGATGCATTACCGAGTGGGCCCAGTGATATCTCTCCGTCATACGGAGTGACAAATCCCAGTCTCGATCCGTGTCAACCCAACAGACACTTTCGGAGATACCTGTAATGCACCTTTATAGTCACCCAGTTACGTTGTGACGTTTGATACACCCAAAGCACTCCTACGGTATCCGGGAGTTACACGATCTCATGGTCAAAGGAAAAGATACTTGACATTAGAAAAGCTCTAGCAAACGAACTACACGATCTCACGCTATGCTTAGGATTGGGTCTTGTCCATCACATCATTATCCTAATGATGTGATCCCGTTATCAATGACATCCAATGTCCATAGCCAGGAAACCATGACTATCTATTGATCAACGAGCTAGTCAACTAGAGGCTTACTAGGGACATGTTGGTGTCTGTTATTCACACATGTATTACGATTTCCGGATAATACAATTATAGCATGAATAAAGACAATTATCATGAACAAAGAAATATAATAATAATGCTTTTATTATTGCCTCTAGGGCATATTTCCAACAGTCTCCCACTTGCACTAGAGTCAATACTCTAGTTACATTGTGATGAATCGAACACCCATGGAATTCTGGTGTTGATCATGTTTTTCTCTAGGGAGAGGTTTAGTCAACGGATCCGCTACATTCAGGTCCGTATGTACTTTACAAATCTCTATGTCTCCATCTTGAACATTTTCACGAATGGAGTTGAAGCGATGCTTGATGTGCCTTGTCTTCTTGTGAAACCTGGGCTCCTTGGCAAGTGCAATAGCTCCAGTGTTGTCACAGAAGAGCTTGATCGGCCCCGACGCATTGGGTATGACTCCTAGGTCGGTGATGAACTCCTTCATCCAAATTGCTTCATGTGCTGCCTCCGAGGCTGCCATGTACTCCGCTTCACATGTAGATCCCGCCACGACGCTCTGCTTGCAACTGCACCAGCTTACTGCCCCACCATTCAAAATATACACATATCCGGTTTGTGACTTAGAGTCATCCAGATCTGTGTCGAAGCTAGCGTCGACGTAACCCTTTACGACGAGCTCTTCGTCACCTCCATAAACGAGAAACATTTCCTTAGTCCTTTTCAGGTACTTCAGGATATTCTTGACCGCTGTCCAGTGTTCCTTGCCGGGATTACTTTGGTACCTTCCTACCAAACTTACGGCAAGGTTTACATCAGGTCTGGTAGACAGCATGGCATACATAATAGAACCTATGGCTGAGGCATAGGGGATGACACTCATCTCTTCTATATCTTCTGCCGTGGTCGGACATTGAGCTGAGCTCAATTTCACACCTTGCAAAACAGGCAAGAACCCTTTCTTGGACTGATCCATTTTGAACTTCTTCAAAATCTTATCAAGATATGTGCTTTGTGAAAGACCTATGAGGCGTCTCGATCTATCCCTATAGATCTTGATGCCTAATATATAAGCAGCTTCTCCAAGGTCCTTCATTGAAAAACTCTTATTCAAGTAGGCCTTAATGTTGTCCAAAAGTTCTATATCATTTCCCATCAAAAGTATGTCATCTACATATAGTATGAGAAATGCTATAGAGCTCCCACTCACTTTCTTGTAAACACAGGCTTCTCCATCAGTCTGTGTAAACCCAAACGCTTTGATCATCTCATCAAAACGAATGTTCCAACTCCGAGATGCTTGCACCAGCCCATAAATCGAGCGTTGGAGCCTGGACACCTTGTCAGCATTTTTAGGATCGACAAAACCTTCCGGCTGCATCATATACAATTCTTCCTTAAGGAAACCATTAAGGAATGCCGTTTTGACGTCCATTTGCCAAATTTCATAATCATAAAATGCGGCAATTTCTAACATGATTCGGACGGACTTCAGCTTCGCTACCGGTGAGAAAGTCTCATCGTAGTCAACCCCTTGAACTTGTCGATAACCCTTAGCGACAAGCCGAGCTTTATAGATGGTCACATTACCATCCGCGTCTGTCTTCTTCTTAAAGATCCATTTATTTTCTATGGCTCGCCGTTCTACGGGCAAGTCAGTCAAAGTCCATACTTCGTTTTCATACATGGATCCTATCTCGGATTTCATGGCTTCTAGCCATTTGTCGGAATCCGGGCCCGCCATCGCTTCTTCATAGTTCGAAGGTTCACTGTTGTCTAACAACATGATTTCCAAGACATGGTTGCGTACCACTCTGGTGTGGAACGTGTCCTTGTGGACCTTCGAATTTCAGTAGGAGCTTGATCAGAAGTATCTTGATCATTATCATTAACTTCCTCTCTAGCCGGTGCAGGCACCTCAGGAACATTTTCTTGAGTTGCGCCATTTTCCGGTTCAGGAGGTAATACTTCATCAAGCTCTACTTTCCTCCCACTTACTTCTTTCGAGAGAAACTCTTTCTCTAGAAAGGACCCATTCTTGGCAACAAAGATCTTGCCTTCGGATCTGAGGTAGAAGATATACCCAACAGTTTCTTTAGGGTATCCTATGAAGACGCATTTTTCCAATTTGGTTTCGAGCTTTTCAGGTTGAAGTTTCCTGACATAAGCATCGCATCCCCAAACTTTTAGAAACGACAGCTTAGGTTTCTTCCCAAACCACAATTCATACGGTGTCGTCTCAACGGATTTCGACGGTGCCCTATTTAAAGTGAATGCGGCAGTCTCTAAAGCATAGCCCCAAAAAGATAGTGGTAAATCGGCAAGAGACATCATAGATCGTACCATATCTAATAGAGTGCGATTAAGACGTTCGGACACACCATTACGCTGAGGTGTTCCAGGCGGCGTGAGTTGTGAAACTATTCCACATTTTCTTAAGTGTGTACCAAACTCGTGACTCAAGTATTCTCCTCCACGATCTGATCGTAGAAACTTGATTTTCCTGTCACGTTGATTCTCAACTTCACTCTGAAATTCCTTGAACTTTTCAAAGGTCTCAGACTTGTGTTTCATTAAGTAGACATACCCATATCTACTCAAGTCATCAGTGAGGGTGAGAACATAACGATAGCCACTGCGAGCCTCAACACTCATTGGACCGCACACATCAGTATGTATGATTTCCAATAAGTTGGTTGCTCGCTCCATTGTTCCTGAGAATGGAGTCTTGGTCATTTTACCCATGAGGCATGGTTCGCACGTGTCAAATGATTCGTAATCAAGAGACTCTAAAAGTCCATCAGCATGGAGCTTCTTCATGCGTTTGACACCTATGTGACCAAGGCGGCAGTGCCACAAGTATGTGGGACTATCACTATCAATCTTACATCTTTTGGTACTTACACTATGAATATGTGTAGCATTACGCTCGAGATTCATAAAGAATAAACCATTCACCATCGGAGCATGACCATAAAACATATCTCTCATATAAATAGAACAACCATTATTCTCGGATTTAAATGAGTAGCCATCTCGAATTAAACGAGATCCTGATACAATGTTCATGCTCAAACTTGGCACAAAATAACAATTATTGAGGTTCAAAACTAATCCCGTAGGTAAATGTAGAGGTAGCGTGCCGACGGCGATCACATCGACCTTGGAACCATTCCCGACGCGCATCGTCACCTCGTCCTTCGCCAGTCTCCGTTTATTCCGCAGCTCCTGCTGTGTGTTACAAATATGAGCAACGACACCGGTATCAAATACCCAGGAGTCACTACGATTACTGGTAAGGTACACATCAATTACATGTATATCAAATATACCTTTGGTTTTGCCGGCCTTCTTGTCCGCTAAGTATTTGGGGCAGTTCCGCTTCCAGTGACCACTTTCCTTGCAATAAAAGCACTCGGTCTCGGGCTTGGGTCCATTCTTTGGCTTCTTCCCGGCAGCTTGCTTGCTGGGCGCGGCAACTACCTTGCCGTCCTTCTTGAAGTTCTTTTTACCCTTGCCCTTCTTGAACTTAGTGGTTTTATTGACCATCAACACTTGATGTTCCTTCTTGACTTCTACCTCTACTGATTTCAGCATAGCAAATACTTCAGGAATGGTCTTTTCCATCCCCTTCATATTGAACTTCATCACAAAGCTCTTGTAGCTTGGTGGAAGCGACTGGAGGATTCTATCAATGACCGCATCATCCGGGAGATTAACTCCCAGCTGAGTCAAGCGGTTATGTAACCCAGACATAGTGAGTATGTGCTCACTGACAGAACTATTTTCCTCCATCTTACAGCTGAAGAATTTGTCAGAGACTTCATATCTCTCGACCCGGGCATGAGCTTGGAAAACCATTTTCAACTCTTCGAACATCTCATATGCTCCATGTCTCTCAAAACGCTTTTGGAGCCCCGGCTCTAAGCTGTAAAGCATGCCGCACTGAACGAGGGAGTAGTCATCGGAACGTGCCTGCCAAGCGTTCATAACGTCTTGTTCTGCAGGGAGGACAGGTGCGTCACCCAGTGGTGCTTGTAGGACATAATCTTTCTTGGCAGCTATGAGGATGATCCTTAGGTTCCGGACCCAGTCCGTATAGTTGCTGCCATCGTCTTTCAGCTTGGTTTTCTCTAGGAACGCGTTGAAGTTGAGGACTACGTTGGCCATTTGATCTACAAGACATATTGTAAAATATTTAGACTAAGTTCATGATAATTAAGTTCATCTAATCAAATTATAATGAACTCCCACTCAGATTTGACATCCCTTTGGTCATCTAAGTGTTACACGATCCGAGTCGACTAGGCCGTGTCCGATCATCACGTGAGACGGACTAGTCATCGTCGGTGAACATTCTCATGTTGATCGTATCTTCCATACGACTCGTGTTCGACCTTTCGGTCTCCGTGTTCCGAGGCCATGTCTGTACATGCTAGGCTCGTCAAGTTAACCCTAAGTGTTTTCGCTGTGTAAAACTGTCTTACACCCGTTGTATGTGAACGTAAGGATCTATCACACCCGATCATCACGTGGTGCTTCGAAACGACGAACTTTAGCAACGGTGCACAGTTAGGGGAGAACACTTCTTGAAATTGTTGTAAGGGATCATCTTATTTACTACCGTCGTGCTAAGTAAACAAGATGCATAAAACATAATAAACATCACATGCAATTATATAAAGTAGTGACATGATATGGCCAATATCATATAGCTCCTTTGATCTTCATCTTCGGGGCTCCATGATCATCTTGTCACCGGCATGACACCATGATCTCCATCATCATGATCTCCATCATCGTGTCTTCATGAAGTTGTCACGCCAACGACTACTTCTACTTCTATGACTAACGCGTTTAGTAATAAAGTAAAGTAGTTTACATGGCGTTCTTCAATGACCCGCAGGTCATACAAAAAATAAAGACAACTCCTATGGCTCCTGCCGGTTGTCATACTCATCGACATGCAAGTCGTGATTCCTATTACAATAGCATGAACATCTCATACATGACATCTAGATCATTCATCATTCATCACAACTTTGGCCATATCATATCACAAAGCAGTTGCTGCAAAAACAAGTTAGACGTTCTCTAATTGTTGTTGCAAGTTTTACGTGGCTGAAGTAGGGTTCTAGCAAGAACGTTTTCTTACCTACGTGAAAGCCACAACGTGATTTGTCAACTTCTATTTACCCTTCATAAGGACCCTTTTCATCGAATCTGCTTCAACTAAAGTAGGAGAGACAGACACCCGCCAGGTACCTTATGCAACTAGTGCATGTTAGTCAGTGGAACCGGTCTCACGTAAGCGTACGTGTAAGGTTGGTCCAGGCCGCTTCATCCCACAATACCGCTGAAGCAAGATAAGACTAGTAGCGGCCAGAAAGTTGACAAATCTACGCCCACAACAAATTGTGTTCTACTCGTGCAAGAAGAACTACACATAGACCTAGCTCTGATACCACTGTTGGGGAACGTTGCAGAAAACAAAAATTTTCCTACGGTTTCACCAAGATCCATCTATGAGTTCATCTAGCAACGAGTGATTAGATGCATCTACATACCTTGTAGATCGCGAGCGGAAGCGTTCAAAGAACGGGGATGATGTAGTCGAACACGACGTGATCCAAATCACCGGAGATCCTAGCACCGAACGGACGGCACCTCCGCGTTCAACACACGTACGAAACAGCCACGTCTCCTCCTTCTTGATCCAGCAAGGGGGGAGGAGAGGTTGAGGGAGATGGCACCTGCAGCAGCACGACGGCGTGGTGTTGATGGAGCTGTAGTACTCCGGCAGGGCTACGCCAAGCACTATGGAGGAGGAGGAGGTGTTGGAGAGGGAGAAGGAGGCAACCAAAGGCCAAGGTATGAAGTCCCTCCTTTCCCCCACTATACATAGGAGGGCCAAGGGGGGGTGGCCGGCCCTAGGAGATCCAATCTCCTAGGGGGGCGGCGGCCAAGGGGGGTTTCCCTCCCCCCCAAGGCACCTAGGAGGTGCCTTCCCCTCCTAGGACTCTTCCCCCCTCAAACCCTAGGCGCATGGGCCTATGTGGGGCTGGTGCCCTTGGCCCATGTAGGCCAAGGCGCACCCCCTACAACCCATGTGGCCCCCCGAGACAGGTTGACCCACCCGGTGGACCCCCGGGACCCTTCCGGTGGTCCCGGTACAATACCGATAACCCCGAAACTTGTCCCGATGCCCGAAACAAGACTTCCCATATATAAATCTTTACCTCCGAACCATTACGGAACTCCTCGTGACGTCCGGGATCTCATCCGGGACTCCGAACAACATTCGGGTTACTGCATATACATATCCCTACAACCCTAGCGTCACTGAACCTTAAGTGTGTAGACCCTACGGGTTCGGGAGACATGTAGACATGACCGAGATCGCTCTCCGGTCAATAACCAACAGCGGGATCTGGATACCCATGTTGGCTCCCACATGCTCCACGATGATCTCATCGGATGAACCACGATGTCGAGGATTTAATCAACCCCGTATGCAATTCCCTTTGTCAATCGATATGTTACTTGCCCGAGATCCGATCGTCGGTATCCCAATACCTCGTTCAATCTCGTTACCGGCAAGTCACTTTACTCGTACCGTAATGCATGATCCCGTGACCAGACACTTGGTCACTTTGAGCTCATTATGATGATGCATTACCGAGTGGGCCCAGTGATATCTCTCTGTCATACGGAGTGACAAATCCCAGTCTCGATCCGTGTCAACCCAACAGACACTTTCGGAGATACCTGTAATGCACCTTTATAGTCACCCAGTTACGTTGTGACGTTTGATACACCCAAAGCACTCCTACGGTATCCGGGAGTTGCACGATCTCATGGTCAAAGGAAAAGATACTTGACATTAGAAAAGCTCTAGCAAACGAACTACACGATCTCACGCTATGCTTAGGATTGGGTCTTGTCCATCACATCATTATCCTAATGATGTGATCCCGTTATCAATGACATCCAATGTCCATAGCCAGGAAACCATGACTATCTATTGATCAACGAGCTAGTCAACTAGAGGCTTACTAGGGACATGTTGGTGTCTGTTATTCACACATGTATTACGATTTCCGGATAATACAATTATAGCATGAATAAAGACAATTATCATGAACAAAGAAATATAATAATAATGCTTTTATTATTGCCTCTAGGGCATATTTCCAACATAGTCTACCTTCCGCTGCAGGGTAATAGGTTTATTTCTATCGTTTGTCTTCATAACTTCCACGTTTTGAAGACTTTATAAAAATCGCCTATTCACCCCCCCTCTAGTCAATATAACACACTTTCAATTGGTATCAGAGCTAGGTGCTCCCTTGTTCTGTGTGATTTGGTTTAACCACCTGGAGTTTTAGCTATGTCGACTGCAGGGATAATTAAAGTCTCCGTTGCGTGCCCCGTCTTCGATGGAACTGAATATCCATACTGGAAGAATAAGATGCGCATGCATCTTGAAGCCATTGATGTCGACCTATGGTATGTCATCAAGAACGGCGTTCCCAAGGCTGGAGAAGGTGTCACTGCTGCTGATGTCAAGAAGTTCGTTCAACTGGACTCTACTGCCAAGAATATCATCTGTGGTCATCTGACCAAAGGATAGTATGGCCGTGTGAGTGCTTTGGAAACATCTAAGCTGGTCTGGGACTGGCTCTCCAAGGTCAATGAAGGCGTCTCAACCCAGAGAGATCAGAGAATCAGTGTCCTTCGCAACCTCTTCAACCGCTTCAAGCAAAATGACAATGAGAATGTCTAGCTCACATTTGACCGACTGACTAACATCACAAATGAGCTTCAATCCCTCGGCTCTAGTGAGATCACCAAGCATGAAGTCGTCAAGACACTACTGAGATCACTTGATAGTTCGTTTGACACCCTAGCCCTGATGATTCAAGAACGTCCTGATTTCAAGGCACTTGACCCGTCTGACATACTTGAGAGGCTCAACACACATGAGTTTCAGCTTTCTGAGAAAAGAGATATCTACGGTCCAAACTATGGGCGAACTCGTGCCTTGAAGGCAAAAGTTGTCTCCTCATCCGAAGAAGAATCTGACAGCAGTTCGGATGATCATGAAGACATTGGAAGGGAACTTGCTATGCTTGTGAAGAAGTTCCAAAAAATCACCAAGAAGAAAGGTTTCAGAAAGTCTTCCCGATCAAGCTCAAGGAATGATGAAGCTTCTGCTCATGACTACAAGAAGAAAACATGTCACAAGTGCAAGAAACCTGGCCACTTCATCTCGAGTGTCCGTAGTGGGACCATGAGAACAAAAATAAGAAGAAGAGCAAGGAATATGACTCTGACGACAAGAAGAAGAAATACTCAAAGTCTTCTTCCAAGTCTTCCTCAAAGTCTTCATCACACAAGAAGAGGTCATCTGGCAAGGCACGTGCGTTTGTTGGCAAGGAAATGGATTCAGAGGAGGAGTCCGCTTCTGAGGAGGCGGAGGTGGAGTCTGAGGAGGAGTCCGATTCAGGCGTCGCAAGTCTGGCTACAGCATACGTTGCCAAGTCCATCTTCAACACTAAAGACAATGACTTCATCATCGACATTGATGCAAATGACAAGGACTACTCCGCTTCTACCTACTGCTTCATGGCACGCGGTGCCAAGGTAAACACACGCACTACTCACTATCAAACATCTAGTGATGATGACTCTGATTGTGGTTCAAAACCCAGCTACAAAATACTTGCTAAAATTGCAATTGAACAACAGAAAGCTATGGAACATATTCAAAAACTGTTAGACAGAAGCGATGATCTGTTAGGTGCTGAAATGACTCGATCTGAGTCCTTAATTGAAGACATAAAAAATCTTCACGTTAAGTATGAGGAACTTGAAAGTCGTCATGAAACGCTCTCAACAACTCATGAAAAGCTTTCCTATGATTATCTTCAAAGGAAGCAAGATCTTGAGAAATTGAGAGCGGCTCATGAAGATCTTCAAAAGGAAAATGAGTCACTTCGTGCCGAACAGATCAACTCCGCTCAGGAAGGATTTGAACCACCATGTCTTAAATGCATTGAGCGTGATAATGCTACTACTGTTGCTGAATGTTCTACTGCTGCTACTGTTGTAATATCTTCAACTATTGATGTGGGAACTAACCCCTCTGCTGAGGATTCCACTGCTATTGCTGATGAGAATGCTAAGACATTGCTTGAAACAGGGATGTACAAAAGTCTTAAAGGGCATCAGACACTATGTGATGTCCTCAAAAAGCAGATCTTGAACTGAAACCCGAGGAAAGAGGGTGTTGGGTTCGTAAGGAAAATGAATGCTGATGGCTCTTACTAGAAACCTGAGCAGTACCCCAAAACCACATGGGTTGCTGCAAAGAAATTTTCAGCAGATCCATCCACTCTATCTGGGTTCACTTGTGCAAACCCCATTGTCATTGATGAATCCTTTGATGCAAACTATAAACTGTTTAAGAATCAGAATGGTGAAGTGTTTGCCAGGTACATTGGTACTAACTGCAGGAATGGACCGCCTATGAAGAAGATCTGGGTTCCGAAAAAGTGTCTGGAGAATCTTCCTGTGAATGTCATCATGACACCTCACGTGAAGAAGACAAACCTCAGACCAAAGGCTTCATACAGTCCAAAGGCTTCATACAGACAGAGGACTCACCTGAGTCGCACTAACGCAAATGTTTTGCAGGGAAACCATACTCAGGCCTATGAATATGAGAGCGGTTCATCAAACCGCCATGTTCATAAGACCAAGAACTATTCTGCTTATTCTTATGAGTACTATTGTCCGCCTGCAAGACTGTTTGCTAGGGCTCCAAAGCCAAAGTTCTCAAATGTTGCACTTAGACTTATTGCTTCTAAGCCACCCTTGAAGATGTGGGTGGCTAAGAAAGCTTAACTCTCTTTTGCAGGGAAAGGTCTCCAGCAGAAAAACAAAATCGTCTGACGCTATTGCTGGGGACCTTAAACATCTTGTAGGGCGCAAGATCAAATGCCTGAATGGTCTTACTATGTACTTCGTTCCTGAATCGCTTGCTACTCTCCCTATTAGTCCTAATCTGGATCTAAGCTTTCATAACCCACTGGTTCATCAAATGTTTTTACTTCACAATTCTCTTCATGAAGCCTATCCCCCTAACTGCACTGTAGGGTACGAGACCAGCGTCTTCAGAATGGATTATTGATAGTGGGTGTACAAATCACATGACTGGCAAAAGAAGCCTTCTTATGGACTCAACCTTACGTCCATCCGACAAGAGCCACATCACATTTGCTGACACTAGTAAAAGTAAGGTATTGGGTCTAGGTAGAGTTGCAATCTCAAGGGATCAACACATGGATAAAGTCATGCTTGTTGAATCCCTTGGCTTCAACTTAATGTCTGTCTCAATGCTTTGCGATTTAAACATGATCGTAATATTTGGAAAATATCGTTGCCTTGTTCTAATGGAATCTGACAAGTCTCTAGTATTTGAAGGGTATCGAAAAGATGATTTGTACGTGGTAGATTTCTCAGCAGGACCACAGCTTGTCGTATGTCTTCTAGCAAAAGCTTCAGAATGCTGGCTCTGGCATCGGAGGCTTGGGCATGCTGGCATGAGGAACCTCCACACCCTGGCAAAGAAGAAGCATGTCATAGGCATCGAGGGCATCAAGTTCAAGAAAGATCACTTATGCGGTGCCTGTGAGGCAGGAAAGATGACAAGGGCCAAACATCCCTCGAAGACAATCATGACTACTACTCGACCCTTCGAACTGCTTCACATGGATCTTTTCGGTCCCACTCATTACTCAACTCTTACTACTACTGCTTGTCTCTATGGCTTTGTCATTGTTGATGATTATTCTAGATATACTTGGGTGCAACATAATCCTTTACAAGACTGAAGTGCAGGATGTCTTTAGACGCTTCGCCAATCGAGCAATGAACAACTATGGCGCCAAAATAAAGCATATCAGAAGTGACAATGGCACTGAATTCAAGAACACTGGCCTTGATACATATCTTGATACCTTGGGCATCACACATGAATTCTCAGCCCCGTACACACCACAGCAGAATGGCGTCGTCGAACGCAAGAACAGAACACTCATTGAGATGGCCAGAATGATGCTAGATGAATACAAGACTCCAAGAAAATTCTGGCCTGAAGCCATTGATACTGCATGCCATACAATCAATCATGTTTATCTTCACAAGCTTCTGAACAAGACATCTTATGAGCTCCTTACTGGCAAGAAGCCAAATGTCAGTTACTTCAGAGTATTTGGCACCAGGTGCTGGATCAAGGACCCACATCACACCTCAAAGTTTGCACCAAAAGCACATGAGGGTTTTATGCTTGGATATGGAAAAGATTCGCACTCCTACAGAGTCTTCAATCTCTTTCATTATAAAGTGGTTGAAATAGTGGATGTGCGGTTCGGTGAGACCAACGGTTCACAAAGAGAGCACCTGCCAAATGTGCTAGATGAAGTTCCATCCAGTGAATCAATCAAGCTAATGGGAACTGGAGAAATTATACCTTCTGAAGCTCATCCTGAAGAAGAACTTATCATCTTAGCACCTGATCAATCTGAAGACAATGCTCAGCCTGAAGACATTCCCTCTAACAATGACAATGATCAGCAAGAGCAAAATCTTCGCCCTGTACATCCTCGTGTTGCCAATGAAGTGCAGATTGAAAGAATAATTGATAACATCAATGCACCCGGTCCACTCACTCGTTCGAGGGCAACTCAGCTAGCAAATTTCTGTGGGCACTTCGCATTCGTCTCAATAACAAAACCCAAGAAAGTTGAAGAAGCCTTCATGGAACCTGAATGGATTCAAGCTATGCAAGAAGAGCTTCAATAGTTTGAGCTGAATAATGTATGGGAACTGGTTAAGCATCCCGATCCTCGGAAGCACAACATAATAGGCACAAAATGGATATACCGCAACAAACAAGATGAGCACGGTCAAGTTGTCAGAAACAAAGCTCGTCTCATTGCTCAAGGATATACTCAAGTGGAAGGTATTGACTTCGATGAAACATTTGCTCCTGTGGCTAGACTTGAAGCCATACGCATACTGCTGGCCTATGCAAATCATCACAACATACTCCTTTATCAAATGGATGTGAAGAGCGCCTTTCTCAATGGCAAGATTGAAGAAGAAGTGTATGTTGCACAACCACCTGGCTTTGAAGATCCAAAACATCCTGACATGGTATACAAGCTCAACAAGGCACTGTATGGCCTCAAACAAGCCCCTCGGGCCTGGTATGACACACTCAAATACTTCCTGAAGAGCAAAGGCTTCATACCTGGTTCCCTCGACCCCACTCTCTTCACAAAGACATATGATGGTGAACTGTTTGTGTGCCAAATATATGTGGATGACATTATCTTCGGGTGCACCAATCAGAAGTACAGTGAAGAGTTTGGATTTATGATGCAAGAGCAATATCAAATGTCTATGATGGGAGAGCTGAAGTTCTTTCTCGGTCTTCAAATACGACAGCAACGCAACAGCATCTTCATATCTCAAGAGAAGTATCTCAAAGATTGCCTGAAGAAGTTTGGTATGCAAGACTACAAAGGCTTCACGACGCCAATGCCAGCCAAGCATCATCTGGGTCCTGACGACAATGGTAAAGAGTTCGATCAAAAGGTATACCGCTCCATGATTGGTTCTTTACTTTATCTATGTGCATCTAGGCCAGATATTATGCTTAGTGTTTGCATGTGTGCTCGATTCCAAGCGGCACCAAAGGAGTCGCATCACTTAGCTGTGAAGCGAATTCTTCGATATTTGGCTCACACCCCAACTCTAGGATTATGGTATCCAAATGGCTCAGAATTTGATCTGGTTGGATTCTCGGATGCTGATTATGCTGGTGACAAATTGGATCGCAAGTCTACATCAGGCACATGTCATTTTCTGGGACGATCACTTGTATGTTGGTCTTCAAAGAAGCAGAACTGTGTATCTCTCTCCACTGCTGAATCTGAATACATTGCTGCTGGATCTTGCTGCGCTCAGCTTCTGTGGATGAAGCAAACACTCAAGGACTATGGCATTCATCTGAAGCAAGTGCCACTCTACCGCGACAACGAAAGCGCCATCAAGATTGCCAACAACCCAGTTCAGCACTCGAAGACAAAGCACATTGAAATTCGTCATCACTTTCTCAGAGATCATGTTGTGAAGGAAGATATTGATATCATACACGTCAACACTGAAGAGCAATTGGCAGATATCTTCACCAAGCCCTTGGATGAGAAGAGATTTTGCAAGTTACGGTGTGAGCTAAATATCCTGGAATCCTCAAATGTCCTGTGATCAGGCACACATCCTAAACCTTATGCATATTGATGACTTAGATGTGCAACACACGAAGTAAAGTATATCTTCAATCAATGAAGACATACATTCTAAGTGTGAATACATTAATGTGGAATTTGACTTCAGAGCGCCACGATAATTGTGCGCCATGTCTGGGTCTAATACTTCCCATACGGTGGGTAACGCCACCACCAAATGTTCTATTTGAAGTGTTTCACTCATGGCATTACCTTGCTATGTCTTCACATTTGGTTTGGCTTCAATCTCAACATGTTTTCATGATTATCTTCACTATGTTGATTATATATATATATACTAGTGTTCTGTCCTCTACAGCATTCACTTATAGCTATGTCTTCTTGTTGAATCTTTTGAACTAAGTGAATGTGATCGGACCCTAACCTCTCTGTGCTTTCTATCTCAAACTCTATCTCTCCAAATCATATGCATTCTATTGAAACTGTTGAATGTCTTCTCTGCGTCCTTGTCAGCAGAAGATACAGAGACAAACCTTAAGTCCGCTTTCAATGCTCATTCCTCCACATGAAACCCGGAGAAGTAGGAACGACCACCCGACAATCCAGGCGTGCGTGGGACGTGGAACAAACCCCAAAATTCTGCATGATGGCCACGTGTTCCTCAGATGCGAATCGCCAGGGGCACCTGTGTAATAACGCAGTGCCGCCCCTGTACCTAGAAATACACACTTCACAGCGGTCATTATCTCTTCTTCCACTCTCGCACGAACCCTAGCGCCACCGCTATCCCTCGACGACGCCGGCGACGAAGCGCTTCGCTGCCGCAACCTCTCCGATGTCGTCTTCATGCCGACCGCGGACATCGCCCTCTCCGCCGTCGCCGTAGGTGTCCTCTGTCGCCAAGTTAGGGCATGGAAGATCGAACTGCTCGGCCTCCTCTTCCACTCCTTCTAGCAGTTCTTAGTGTGGTAAATAAAACTTCCTTTTTATGGCACCGTTGATCCTATGGCTTTGTCACTTTCTACCACAAGCCGTTTCTATTCACACAAGTTAGATCTCTCTCATACTGCATCTCATAACATGCCTAGTATATTCACTTATGCTTCACAAAGTAGTTAGATTCCTCACTTGTACTGATCTCTGGATTCATACAAATATGGAACCAACTCCTTATCTATGAGTGAATGTCTTCGCACGATGAGGTCAATGTCTTCTAAACTGATTTATATTCAAAATCTTCTGAGAATGCATATGACCTCTTCCCCTTCCCTCGCACCTTAATGCTGTCACAGGTACATGTCCGTGGGAGAATCCCTTGGTTCTCATAGTCTGCATTCATTTGCAGAATTCTTACAGCATCATATCAATTCTCCCAAAGCCAGTTCCTGTCTGTCCAGCAAGCGAAAGCCCTTGAAGCCTTTGAACATATTGAAGCCTTTCAGTTTAAAGTTCATGGCTTCAGAGAAATCAACAAGGAAGGGTGGCAGAAAGTGTCATGGAGAAACATCAAGAGATCTGCCAGATGACCTCTCAGAACTGTACAAGACAGATCCTGGAGAGGATTACAATCAGCGCAAAACATGAATCCAATGGATTCGACGCTATTGGGCAGAACAGTGGTTCAAGTACAGATTTGTGACAAAGGAATATGCTGAAAAGAATGCCATCAAGCGACCATGGGGAGACATCCTCTACAAAAATCTTCAACCCAGGACCAGAGATTAAGCCATTGAACAAGGCTTCTATCCCTGCATGGTCCGTGGACCACAGCCTGCGGATGCTGACCCATCGTCACTGCTATGGTGTCGTGACGACATTCCGTTCAAACGCAACTTTCAGTTTGCCCAGAACTCAGCGAAGCAGAACAAGAAGACATTGGGACTAGACTTCAACCCTGGTCCTTCTGCTCCAAGGGCTGACAGCACCCATGATGCAGAACCCAATGTTGTGGGTCCTTTCTACAACCATGAAGGTCTCATCACCCATATCTTGGTTCAAGGGACGGCCGTGAATGAGCCTGCAACTGATGCTGAATCAGATGAAGCGCCTGCAGCGCCGAAGCCAAAGAAGTTGAAGAAGGCTAAAGCTTCAAAGCCTGCCCCTTCACCAAAAATCTCACGGGCGAAGCCACTGGCAACTACACCTCCTGAAGACAGTGTGCAGTCTGAAGATTTGTCACGCATCTCCAAGCCCCAGAAGGTCAAGATGCCTCTGCCACACACCGGCCAAGAGCTAACTGCTGCTGCCATTCTGCACAATGATGCCATTGATCTATCAAGTGATGAAGATCTTGCAGATGACGCTCTTGAGCAACTCATCAAGAGCAAAGAAGAAGCAGAAATATTCAATGATCTGCCGCTCTTTGATGTAACAATCATCCACAACTTCATTGATGAGTGGTTTGACACGCCAAACATCAGATTCGACGATCTCCAACTACCCATTGGCCTCAGTGTCGCCTTCCATGGCGCCATTGCTTCAGAGTTAGCCATAGCCCAGCGCATTGTTGAACTGAAGCAGAAGATTGACTTTGAGAAATCTCAGTTCGAGAAGCATATGGCCAAGCTCAGCGTGCAAGACATGAAGAACTTCAAGATTATGCTGCATGAGCTCAAGGAAGCCTTTCTAAAGAAACGTGCAGAAGCTCAGGGTTCTCGTGAGCGCATGAAGGTCCTGGCTGATAGGTGTGTGCAAGCCTACAATGAGGCTGAGAAGCGCAAGGCCCTTGGGCATCCTGGCATCGACCCCAGGATGGCTGCCAAGAAGACGAAGAAGCCCGCTATGGGTGAACCCGAAGCACCAAGGCAGGAAGCAGATCCCCTTGTCTTCCCAACTAGCATGACTGGCCCGAAGCCAAAGTCCAGGTCAACCGCTTCAGAACTGAAGAAGACCAGGACTGCTGAGGCTGAAGCAAGGAAGAGAAAACATCCTGAAGCCTCTGCTACTGCCCCTGCCAAGAAGAAAAGAAAGACCAAGAAGGAACGGGCTGCTCCCACAGAGCCCTTGATTGTTGAACCCATTTCCATGGTTCACCCCGACGCCGATCCACAAGAACGTCAACTGACTGTCCATGAGCCTTCTTTCACAGAGGCTCATGAAGCTGAAGACTTTCCAGCAGCTGATCCTATCGCTGCTGAAGACATTGGTCACCATGACCATGTTGAAGATGATGCAGCCCTTCCTCAGCTAGAGCACCAACAGGTATCATCGCTTGTGCTCACGCACAACGAACTCATCAGCATTGGTCGTCCACTGACGCCAATTGCACATGATGCTTTATGGGCGGATCGCCCACAAGAGGAAGAAGACTTTGAGGCCCAGCCAATAGCAACTCCATAGGCGTCACCCGCGTTGCGCAGGCTTCGCAAAGGTCCAAGGCATCAAGTCTCTGCTGAAGACAATCCGGCTACATCAGCTGCTGAAGAAGAAGTCCCGCAAGTTGCCACTCCCCTATCCCACCAAGAAGCGGTTCTCGAGGAGAACGTGATCATGGCCGACCCTCCTGCTCGTCAAGTGGAGGTTGAACATCTTGAGGCTGCCACCACCAACACCACTGAAGCCACTGATGCTGTCATGGCTGAAGCTAATGTGGAGCCCTCACCAACAAAAGCACCAGAAGTCAGCGAAGCCACTGATCCCGCTGCTTCTGTTCCTGCGTCTGCTGCCGGTCCCCAGTTCGACTATCATGTTGAGTACAGGCCTCAGGTACAGAAGCCAATCCCAAGATTGCCAAGGTTCCCAGGTCCTGCCTCAGCACCTGGCTCCTTCAATATCAATGGCTTCAGAGCAGACAACACATTCTTCAATAGCTCCAGGAACCCCTACTCAAGGGAAAGAATATCATCTGATCGGTTCTGGAGTTATCCGCAGCGAAGCTATTACTCATGCGTTCTTTACCACCAAGGTCGCATCTTCCCACACAAGCGCCTTGACATTGAAGCAATAGCTGGTCTGCCCTATCTGGAAGAAGCTTTGGATTGCTTCAAAGAGGTTGGACTGCTGCCGTTCGTCAGTGACCAAGAGCATTGGAATGAAGAGTTGCTGCTCCAATTCTATGCCACACTTCACATCCGCGAGTATAGCAGAGATCCGAAGACTTGGGTCCTGGAGTGGATGACAGGAAACGTTCATCACGAAGCCAAAGCCTTTGACATCATTGAGATCACTGGTTTGCCCACTCCTGGCAATCTCTACGAGCATGGCTGTCAGCTTCATAGTGAAGCTATTGAGAGCTTCTTTTAGAAGACTGAACCTAATATGAGTCAGATGCTCAGTATGATGAAGCCATTGCCCCAAGATGCTGCTTATCCCACGGAGTTCTTTGTTGAAGACCTTGAGTATCTTCCAAGAACCATTTATCACATCATAAGTCGAACTCTCTGGCCAATCAAATGACATTCTCCCCATGCCAAGCTGGAAGGTGCAATGAAGACTTTGGTCTTCTATATTCTTCATGGAAAATGCTTCAATACACAGGATTTCTTCATTCGCCAACTTGCTGCATCTGGCTCTAATCTGTTTGGTTTGAAGTTCTACGCCCCTTGGGTGATGCGGCTGATCAAACTTCACTCCGCTATCTCATATCAGCCCTCTGCCCGCAATCATTGGATCTTTTTGCCTGATGTGGATATGTCTATTGAAGCCATCTATCCTGAGCCTGCCAAGGAACCTCTAAGTCTTCAGAATGCAGAGCATCAAAGTTTTTCTCAGAACGTTGAAGGCGTTGAAGCCGTAACTCGTGTGTATCCTTTGGCTGGGACTACACGTGCACCGCATCCTGCTCTCACTGAGGCCACTGATAGCACCATTGCCCAACGACCCAAGAAGCGCACTCGTGTTCTCAATGACCGGGAGCTTCTAGTGGCTCTTCATCAGAAACAGGATAGGCATCATGACTGGCTGAAGCGTCAAATGCAAAGCCTCTTGGTGGATGTAAATCGCATTCGCAATCTTGCCACCAAGAATGCCTTTGTTGCTCATGAAACCTCTCGACGCACATGGAAAGGGCTGACGCTGCTGTGTTCTAAAAATGATCTTCAAGAGGATGGCTTCTCTGAGCGATTCAAGTTTGACTCCACACCTCCTCGAAGGGCAGTGCTGCGACGAACTCCATCTCTTGAAGACTCTGAGTTCTCTTCCTCTGCTGCAACTGTGAATGTCAGAGTGATCGAGGATGAAGATGATGCTACTTCACCGCCACCTCCTTCAGCATGCTTCGACTCTGCTCCAAGCTCTTCTGCACCGCCAAACACCACCAACGACCCTGTTGCTTCACCTACTCTTCATGGGAACGAGTAGATGCTCTATGTCTTCAAACCTTTTTGGTCCTTCCTGACAAAAGGGGGAGAAGCATATGAGTTTGATAGTCTTCAAGCGGGTCCATATGGGCGGGCGCTTTATATTTTGCTTCGTGCTTACAACTCTCGTTTTGCTACATTTGGTTCTTTGAGTTGTAACACTTAAACTCGATGGTCGTCTGCTACTTATTTGCCACCTTGTGTTTCGATGATAAATTCTGCATGTGCGACAATAAATTCTGCACTTAGATCATTCTGCAGACGTCCCTTTTCCATTATGCATGTCATTATCTTCACATACTTTCTCATGCATAGTGGATTGTCATCATAAGTTGAAGTGGATCTCCACAAGTACAACCTGCCATGTGCATTTGCATTCCAAAAGCAAATTACTTATATGCACATCTTCAGGGGGAGCCCTTGCAACTTATGAAGACAATTCTTTATCCTTTACAATTTCACAGACTATATTCCCCGTTGAAAACTTCAACTAGTTTGTCATCAATCACCAAAAAGGGGGAGATTGTAAGTGCATCTAGTGCTACCCCTAGTTGGTTTTGGAGTATTGACGACAAACCTAGTTGAGGGACTAATGTGTTTGTGAGAATTGCAGGATAACACAGGTAGAAGTCCCTCATTGATTCGGTTTTCCTACCAGAGATGACCCCTAAAAATGTATGAAGACATTGAAGTCAAAGGTGGTATATGAAGATATTCACATTGAAGACTATGACAAGAGAAGACATTGCATGAAGCCTATGGAGCTCGAAGACTTAGATATTTCGTAGTTCTTTTTCTTCCTCTTTGTTGAGTCATAGGAACCACCGTACTGTTAAGTGGGGTCCAAGAGAACCAGTCAGAATGACTGAAGTGATGCTTAAACAAAACCTATGTCTTCGAGTGAAGACTTTGAGAGCGAATCTTGTCCAGAGTCGAACAAGTCAGCTTTGCTTGTAGCCCAAGTAAAGTTGCCGTGTGAGTTTGAAATCTGACCGTTGGAACACGTGTCATTTCCTTAGTGACCAAGGGTCATTTCGGACAAATCAGGTCGGGTTGCCAAGTGGCTATAAATAGCCCACCCCCTACAACCATAAACGGTTGGCTGCTCAGATTCAGAGTACGGCTTTTGTCGTTTGAGAGCAACCCACCTCGAAGCCTTTGAGAGAGAATTCCTTGCGAGGATAAAGCCCTAACCACCCAGAGCCAAAGAGAATTAGGCATCACTTAAGTCTTCTTGTCTGTGTGATCTGAAGACTTATTACACTTGAGGACTGTGCATCCTGCAGCCGGTTAGGCATCGCATTCTGAGCATCCAAGAGACATTGTGGATTGCTGGTGAACGAAGTCTGTGAAGGTTTGGGAGTCTACCTTGAAGACTTACCAGAGTGATTGGGCGAGGTTTGTGTGACCTTAGCTCAAGGGGAATACGGTGAGGACTGGGTGTCCTGAGCTGCGTGTTCAGGACTGGGTGTCCGGGACTGTGTGTCCTAAGGTTTAAATACCTAGCCGCCCTAACCAGACGTACAGTTGTCACAGCAACTGGAACTGGTCCAACAAATCATTGTCTTCAACGAGTCACTGGTTTCATCGTCCCTTCCTTTTACTTACTGTTACTCCTTGTGAAGTCATTGTATTATTGCACTATCTTTTATCTTCACTGAGTGACTGCGTTTTCTGTTTGGCTTCATAATATCTTCCTACCTGATCCTTACTACATTGCTGCTATTAGTCATTGTGCTTTCACTCCATTGAATACTTGACTATGGCTTGCCTAGTGTAGTCTACCTTCCGCTGCAGGGTAATAGGTTTATTTCTATCGTTTGTCTTCATAACTTCCACGTTTTGAATACTTTCATTAGAATCGCCTATTCACCCCCCCTCTAGTCGATATAACGCACTTTCATGATCGTGTTTTTTCATCTAACACGCAGTACTAGTACCGGTAGTACAACTTTCTGGGTGATCTTGCATGTGATTTTAGTGTGCCAAATGACGGTTCTAAATTCCTGTTTTGACCAAAACATGCGAGAGGTTGACACTGATTTTTTATAGATTACTTTCAACTACTCCCTCTGTCCCAAATTTCTTGTCTTAGATTTGTCTAGATACGGATGTATCTAATACTAAAGTGTGAATTGATACATCCGTATCTAGACAAATCTAAGACAAGAATTTTGGGACGGAGGGAGTACTTTATGAACATCAATGCTACCTTTTAAGAGGGTATATTTGCCTCAGTAACTTGTGTTATGGATATTGCATGTAATCCCTCTGCTCTCATGCCTTTGAAGACATGTTCTAGTGTCTTTGTTCACTCATTTCTGTGCATATATGTAGTCATGTATGGAGTATAATATCGAAAATCATCTTATATTTCTTAACAGTGGTAGTAATAAAATATGGTTTATGTTTGAATTAGAACCAGGTCCGCGGTGGAGATGAAGTTCTCAAAGTCATGTCGTGTGAACTGGAAGACCTGATGATGAGTTCTACTGCTGAACTATCCAGCTGTTGTGTCCTTGTCGCCACGTGTCCTGAACTAGTGTTTTCCTGTAGCATTGTTGTCAGACGTGTTCTCAAGGCTGTACTTGACCACAACAATTTCCTGGTTGTGCCTTCGATTACGAAGGGTGTGGTTCTTGTAAAGCTTCCCAACAAATCTGATGCGGCATGTCTTCATCATCATGTTTATGACTGGAAAGACCACTCTGTTAGGTTCTCCAAGGTTGAAAAGATGGTGATGGTGCATGTAGACATCTCACACGAAGTCCATGGCCTAGTCAGTTATGCGGGGTTCATCCCGTAGGTCGGTGGCAAGAAATAGTCTGCAGAGTTTAGTTAGTGCAACTTTGCTTGTCTGTAGTAAGTACTATTGTTTAGTACTTGATTTGTGTTTCTGAACCCTGTATTGTTTATTAGTACTGCCGCTTTTGGTGTGTGGTCAGTCCTGAGAACGGTCTATGTTAATGTATGTCCACTCAATTCAGTGTGTATATTTTGAAGTATCCAGATCATATTTTCTGAGGACGGTTTATCAATTATGGTTACACTCCAATATCTGTATGCATTGCAGGGTTTATCACACCCACCAGGATTTCCAGTCCCATGGATGTTTGGTCCATACGATTTGTCACGACCTTTGGATTGTCCTACTTGTGGGAGTAGGCGGGGCCCCTGCATGCCACACGTAGTTGGACGATCAATCTTCTGTTTAGTACTTTAACATAGTGATTTCCTGGTAAGGATTCACTCATGTCACATCAAGTAAATCTTATTGATTTATTGTCTAAATCTTATTGATTTAATGTCATGTTTTCTTTCTTTTCCTACAATTTTACGATGCAGGTTTTGCCATGTGACAATCATCACAGAATAAACCGTTTGGTTTGCTCTACGATGGCTATTTTTGCAGGTTTCACTTCTTATGTCGTGTCAGTAACGAAGGCACTGTCCATCACTTATATTACTGGAAAAAATTGGATCAGTCTACTATTTGAGTACAAGTTGAATCCCTATGATGAACTGCAGTTTGGTTTAACAAAAACGCCACAATTAGTCCTTCTCGCATTTAAAAGAAATGAAGAAAAAACTGGATCACGATCACGGATCCTAGTCAAGTTAGAAAGCTGATCATAGCAGACCAGACACGATCGCCGCTGTCTCGCACAGATCGAGCACCGGTAGTTGCTCTAGCACTGACAGCAGCAACAGCTCAGTCTGATCCAGCTGAGGATTGGGCACCGACTGCGTCAGCGGATCAGTCTGATCTACCGGAGGATCGGGCATCGACACCGGCACCTGCTCCGACACCGGCACCTACTCTACAAGGAGCACCATCTTCGGCAGCAGCAGCGGCTTCGGCACCTGCACCAACACTTGCACTTGCATCTGCTCCGGCCCATGCAGTTGCACCGGCAACAGACTGGGCTGCAGTTCGCACTTCATATACCAAAGTCCTTACAAAAACCGACATGTCCACCTTCTTGGTAAGCATTGGCCGCCCAAGTGCTTCGTTCTTTTTTTTTCCATGTTGTTTCACATGATTCACTGTGTTGATCTAACCGTTTGGGTATGTCTCCTTGTTTGCAAACAGAGAATTCCTAGAGCAACGAGGGAGTCGTTCAACAATCCGGGCGACCGCAGCCAAGTTTCTCTTACCATGCGCAGCCTTGGTGTGAACGAACCTGCTCAATATACCGTAAGTACAAAGGATGGTCGCATGATGATTGATGCTAAAGGATGGTCAAGGTTCAAATCTAAATCATATGCGGTAGGGGATGATGTCAAAATCGAACTTTCTCGGCAAGGAGAGCTGGTCCAAATCAACTTCGAAATTCTTTAGTAGCAGCACGCAACTGCCGAACTGATCTATCCTCCGAGAGATTTTGATGTAATAATCTGGCATGGTGAAACAAGTGTCTTGTGTGTATAAGTAGTACGACAATATTATTTATCACATGGTGTATCGTTGATAGAATTGCAACTCTGATTGCTGGTTAGGAAATGTCGTTCGATTTCATTCCAAGAGTTGCCATGCTTTATTCAATTTTGTGTATTCGCCTTGTGATAGCATCTAAAACCAGCGCCGTACCGATCGCTTGCAATATGAAAAGCGCTGAGATAGAACACATGGGCCCTCAAACATGCAGGGTCGGCCTGCGGCCCGAAGTCCAGAACCGTGAGCCTATCTGAGTATTATATTCTCAGTTGAAACCCCATAAAAAAAGCTGAACCCCCATAATGGCCGTGTGTTGTAGAGGGAGTATATTTCTCGGCAAGGTGAGCCTGTGATATAAAAGATTTGTATATTTCTTTACAGAGGGAGTATCTCTCTCTCAAAAAATATATTTATGTGTGACTAGTTACTCCTATCTTTCTACTTCCTTTCACTGATATGTGGGGCAACCGGCAATGGGTCCACGTGCCATATGCACAAATTAGAGTGCACAACTTCACGGTAGACACATCCCGGTCGTAGCACCGCAGTAATGCCCAATGAGCCATCAAATCACAACCCCCCTTTCCAGCTTTAGCAGTGAGCGGGACGGACGAAGCGGCAATATTTCACTGGGCCTGAATCCCCTTCTCCCTCGTCTTCTTGTTCAGAGAAAACCCCCTCTTGGCGATTGCATAGGGTTTTCTCATGGAGAACCAGGTACGAATTCTTCATCCATCCCCGATAAATCCAAGTCCCTTGGTCACAGGTAATCCTAGGATGGCAGCCGCCGCCGTTGATGCATTTTTCTTCCTACTGAATCTAGTGTGTTTCATTTGCAGTGCCCAAAGTGTGAGTACCCTACAGGTTTCTGCGCCCTCGGCGAGACGCCACACTTGTTCCTTCTCATCCTAACACAACATTTCGAAACACGCATGGTATGTTCCTAGAATCCTTTTTTCTATCTGGGAGGGTGGGGTTTTTTGAACATGCTGTGTTCTCATATTATTTTTTCTGCAGTGTATTATTTGCTCTGCCAGAACACATGTACTCAAGATGCTCGGCCTTGCCATAACTGAATACACTAGTTTAATGGTCACAGTGAAGACAAGCCATGTATATAAGTTCCGAGTTGGGTTCATGAACCAAGAAGATCGCTGCTTTTTTATGGCCAAACTTGGATAAACTTTCTCAAGTGTTACGGACTGAAAGTTGGCGCACGGATGTTGATGGAAATAGCAGAACCTGGTCTCATCTTCACTGCGATCTTCCACCCCGATGTCGTTCCAATTGTTCATCCATGTTAGTTTTGTATCTGTTTCTTGCTTGTTGCCTCGATTACTTCTTAATCCACCTATTTTGTCTAACTAATCACAATTTAACTTTAGAAGTAGCAATGAATCTCTCATGAAGATGCTACTTCTAAATAATATTTTATTATAATTGGTGGCACATATAGGTTTTTTCAGAGTTAAGCAATCTTCTCGTTTGTTACTCTGTAATAACTCGGCTATTACTAATGGCACTGAAGTTGACTGGGTCAACATCCACAAGTTCCTACACTTTATTGATCGTCTTGAGGTCCTTGTGGGGCGTTTCAATGGTGGAAGGCCACATGGGATATGTGTGCCACTGCTGCACTCGTTGAACAGGTTCAACTATGTCGAGAAACTTATGGTACGAGCTGTTTTCTGTTATATATGTTGTTCATAAACTATTGCTTATACACAGTTTTACAGCTGTGATCTTCTTGAAACAGGAACTGCCGAGTTCTATTGTTCCTATATAGATGCCTGACCATGGTCGGGTCAGACTTGCACTTGGTCACAACATGATGTTTATGTCGACCTACTCAATTCCCCTTGGAGGTGAAAGGATACTTATTCATGGGTGGTCTCAAATAATGAAGGCCCATCCATCTTGGAGAATAGGACAGAAGATTATGTTCATGCTTTTCCATGGCTCTAAAGCGAATATCCTGTTTATTGAGCACATTGCGAGATTAATGCGCTTTCAGAAGGTTGTGGATGTGCGGGGTGGCGCCTGGGCCTTGTCCTGGGGCTTGGCGGCCTCACCCTTGGTTAACTGTAGGCAAAGTAGCACTGTTCGAGGCGTGCTTTGTACGGTTGAACCTGTATAAGTACTCATACTGCTTTCAGCTTTGGTTGTTAAGTGCCCCTGCTAGTTTCAGTTAAGGTTGTTAAGTACTCCTGATGCTTTTATAGTTTGTCGTGTTTCTTCAGTCCTGTCTTCCTCTAGCCACCAAAACCAAACCAGCGTCGGTGGGGCCGCCTGCTTCCGCCTCCCACGATTGGTTGCGCCTCAGCGCACGCATCGCTGCCCCACCGTCTCCTAAATCGTTAACGCCGACGTCCTCCGCACGCTTTGGTGCGCTCGCCGCGGCGCCGCCCTCTCGCGTTGTCAACATGGTCAACAAACAACAGGAATCGGCAGAAGTACGTGGAGAGGATGACAGTAGGGGCCCACCACGTCAGCGTATGGAAAAATAAAATGCTTCCTCCTAGTGTTCTCCTGACATGTGGGACCCACGACATTGTGAGCGTATATAGTCAATAGACAAGAGAACCGCACAAGATTGGCTGACACCTGGGACGTAGCTACTCGAGCAGTATTCTTTTGTTTAGTATTGTTGAGATGAAGCAGGGTTTGAACTGGGCTGTGGCCCGTCTAGCCCAGGCTTATATTATAGGGACAATTGCATTTTTACCCCTAGTTGGTTCCTACCCACGGGTTTTGCCCTTACTTTTCGAGCTTGCTCAGTTTTGCCCTTATTTTTTCCATCGAGGTCCCTCGAATGCCCTTTGACCGTTTGACCAAAACTTTGAAAATTCATAACTAATTCACATGAACTCAGAAAAATGCAAATAAGATATTAAAATGTTCAGATAAACATTACCTTTATGGGCATATCATTTGCATTCAGGACAAAAGCATCGTTTAAACTACCCGAGGTAATTAATGTTATTAACATTATTAAAAATAAATAGGTAAAAACAATATTGTTTCCGTGAATAAAAATTATATACAAATGTAGGTGATGTTTTCTGAACATCCTGATACCTTATTTGCATTTTCCTGAGTTCGTATCAACTTGTTATGAAGTTTCCAAATAATGGTCAAAGTCGTTAGAACATTCATAACAAGTTGATACAAACTCTGAAAAATGCAAATAAGTTATCAGGATGTTCAGAAAACATCACCTACATTTGCATGTAATTTTTATTCATGAAAAAAATATTGTTTATACCTATTTATTTTTAATAATGTTAATAACACTAATTACCTTGGGTAATTTAAATGATGCTTTTGTCTTGAATGCAAATGATATGCCCATAAAGGTAATGTTTATCTGAACATTTTGATATCTTATTTGCATTTTTCTGAGTTCATATGAATTAGTTATGAATTTTCAAAGTTTTGGTCAAACAGTCAAAGGGCATTCGAGGGATCTCGACAGAAAAAGTAAGGGCAAAACTGAGCAAGCTCGAAAAGTAAGGGCAAAACCCGTGGGTAGGAACCAACTAGGGGTAAAAATGTAATTGTCCCTATATTATATGTCACCATGTGACCAGCCCAGCTATTTTTTCTTTGTGAAAATGAGCCCAGTTTATTTTTTCTGGAGAATACCCGATCCAGGCCTAGTTATTTTTCTACGCCCTGATGGGCTGCAACTCTTTCAAGACGCCTGCAAATCTTGAAAGTAATATTAAATGGGTTGTAAATATAAAAACAGCTGACAAATTGGCAATTACTTTATAATTTCTGATTTTTTTCACATTTTCAGATTCCTATTTCACTGGGCATTAACCTAATTTAAATATCTTCAAAGTACTTTAAATCTGGCTCGACATTTCGGTATTAAAAATAGTTTGGAACCCACAGAAATATGCGAAATTGGCCCTGGCCAACCAAAAAAATGACTGTAATAAATTGCATAAGAAGTTGCCATGAGCTATATATAAATTATTAAAAAAAGAGGGAGTGGTTTGACTTGTGGGCCTGTTTAGTTAACGCATATGCAAGATTTTTTTAGTTATTATATACGCCAACAAACGATTCTAGCAGACGTAACCATTGGATGTCAATCCAACGGCCGTCGTGTTTCTTCAATCTCTGATCTTCTTGCTCCAGCCGCCAAAGCAGCACCAGCGAGACCGCCTACTCCCGCCTCCCGTGGCTGGTTGTGCTGCCGCGCAGGCCTTAGCGCCCCCTACTACTCCCACTGTTGGCCAGGGCATCCATCTACTCACCCACACCCCCTGTTATTCTGCGGCCATGGCAGCCTCACACCGCAGCCGAACCGGTGAACCCTCGTACTCCTCTCCGTGCGAGCTTCCACTGTCGCGTCTTCCCCGGCTCCGCGTCATCCCCTTCCTAGACCTCGCCGTCGTCCACCACCGTGGTGCTCTTGGCGCGGCGTGGTCAATGTGGTCAACGACCGACTTCCATCGGAAGAGTACTGTACGTGGAGAGGCTGACAGCTGGGTCCGCGATAGCCGCAAGGAAGTGCCTCCTTATTACGCGGAAAATAATTATTCATCCACCTGACAGCAGGGACCCATCGGACGGGCCACAGTATTTCGCAAAAAAAACGTTTCCCCCTGACTGCTGGGACCCACTGGACAGGCCACCGTATTTCGCGAAAAAACATCCCCCCCGCTGTCTGTTCGGACCCACCAGAAGTGCCTCCTTATTACGCACAAAAAAATGACTACCCCCTGCTAGCTGGGACCCACCTTGGTGGGAGGCTGACTTGTGGGCCTACTAAGTTGACTGGGACGGAGGCCTTTGTCAACTTTAGTCAATATATGAACGATTCTAGCTCTAGTGACTGTACGATGTCCATCCAACAGCCGTAGTGCTTCTTCAACCTCTGGTCTTCTTGCTCCAGCTGCCCAAAGCAGTGCCGGTCGTGCCACCTGCTCCTGCTGCCCCTGGCCAGCTGTGATGCCGCGGAGGCCTCACCGCCCCCTACTACTCCCACCGCTGGCCAGGCCATCCCTCTACGCACCCACACCCCCTGTTATTCTGCGGCGACGGTAGCCTCACACCACAGCCGAACGAGTGAACCCTCATACTTCTCTACGCGTGGGCATCCACTGCCGCGTCTTCCCCGGCTCCACGTCGTCCCCTTCCTGGGCCTCGCCGTCATCCACCGCCCTGGTGCTCTCGGCGTGGCATGGTCAACATGGTCAAGGAATGGCTTCCATCGGACGTGGACTGTACGTGGAGAGGCTGACAGCTGGGTCCACGGCCGCAGCAAGGAAGTGCCTCCTTATTACGCGCAAAATAATTATTCCTCCACCTGACAGCGGGGACCCATCGGACGGGCCACCGTATTTTGTGAAAAAAAAAATGTTTCCCCTGACTGCTGGGACCCACCAACTACATCTTCACACGCAAGGAAGTGCGTCCAAAAAAAATGATTCGCCCCCTTGACTGCTGGGACCCACCAGCTACATCTTCGCTCGCAAGGAAGTGCGTCTGGGCAAAAAAACAAAACGATTCCCCCCTGACTGCTAGGACCCAGCAGCTACACCTTTGCACGCAAGGAAGTGCGTCCGGGCAAAAAAACAAAACGATTCGCCCCTCTGATTGCTGGGACCCACCAGCTACATCTTCGCAGGCAAGGAAGTGCCTGACAGTCGGGACCCACCTGGTCAAAGCGTACGTAGCATTGTCATTCTAGTCGCGAACGTGTATGTACATATATACTGGTTGATGTGGAGGCGCGCACGTGTCGTAGTAGAGGCGCGTACATGTCGTAGTAGAGGCGTGCACGTAGCATGTACACGTACGTACAGCGGCCAGGGTGCAAGAAAGAAAATACGGCCACGTACTTACATACGGACAGGGCCTCGAACGCCTACTCGCGCATACGTACGGCCAGGGCTCGTGTACATGGCTGGGTCGGAACGGAGAAACAGCGTCGTCGTCGTGTTCATGGGGAGGCAACAGAATGCGTCGTGTTCATGGGGAGGCAACGGAATGCTCGTGTTCATCCGGAGGCAACGGAACGCGTGGGAGCCAACCGTATGGGTCGGAACGGAATGCGTGGTCGTGTTCATCGGGAGGGCTTGGACGGAACAGGCGATGGAAACGAGACCTGGCGTACCGCAAAACGGAGGAAACGGCCTTGTGTTCGACCGGCCACGTTCGAAACGTGATCCTATTCATTTGGAGGGGTCTGGCGCACCGCGAAACGGAGGAAACGAAACTCCTACAGTCGAAACGGGGGTCCTGTTGATCGGGAGGGGTGTGGCGTACCGCAAAACGGAGGAAACGGACTTATGCTGGAGCGCTACGGTCGAAACGGGGGTCCTGTTGATCGGGAGGGGTGTGGCGTACCGCAAAACGGAGGAAACGGACT